>NC_091123.1:136802126-137014626 GCF_040183065.1 Periplaneta americana | reverse complement strand
TTTAAGAAACCATCGGTATTATTAAAAGTATTTCAGTTATATAATACTGGTAATGTTTCAACACGAACTTGAACTGATATGTTTCGTTTATTGAAGTTTGCATTCAGTTAAATTTAACCAGTTATATTTCAACAAGATTTAAAATTACAACATTGTACTTAATAGGGTGACCGTATGTGCTTTTCTTCCTGGACATATCCCCTTTCTTAAGCCAATTACAGCATCCGCGGATTTAAAAAAAAAATCAGAAATATCCTTGTTTTCAGGGTTTCATAAAAGGCTTAAACCAATTTTGTAATTTTCTGAAATTTGTGAAACCTCATCAAACTGATATTTCCAAGACAAGTGAGAATTTTTTTTTTTTTTTCAAATGATGGTGTAAATATTTTAAGGACTGGCCAGCTAAATAAGACTGGCAGAATTTCTCTCCTGCATCCAAGCCGTAAGTTGTTAATACTAATGGTGAGAGAGTATTTTCTTTGACAAATTTTCAGTGAATAAAAGAGAAACAATTTGATATAGAAATATCAGGTATTTAAATTGGATTGAATTTCATAGTTATTTATTTAAAAAAATGCATTAAACAGTGTGTTCTGAGAAATACTACTCATGTGATTTTTAAAAAATCATATTTAGTTTATTTTGTAGTAACAATAAAAAAATAACTTAATTTGGAATTGGACTGTGATGATAATGGTGATGTTTAATGTATACATTGTTTGAAAGTATTATAACCAGATATGTAAGGTAAGCCTCAGAATTGATTCTAACGTACTATTGTGTAATATCATAGCATTTTTTAACGCAGCATTTTAACACAAATGCTACTGAACTTTGCCTTTTGTGTTTCTGCCGTCAACGTTAGTTTTTTTATCAAGGTACGTGGACGGTCGCGCTCACAGGTCCTTTAATAACAGCCTTTAAAGAGAAAATGAAGGCGCTGTAAGCGTGGCTAACGAGAAAATCTTTCTCATTAGCCAAGGCTGTAAATCTGTGACGTCACAGCGGGGACACATTTCACTCTCAACTGCATGGCTTATACTGCCTTTGTTAGTAGTTACTGGAATTTAAAAAACACTGGGTGTTTGTGATTTTGTATAGATCTTGCTAGTGTGCTGTTTATAATAGGCCTATATTGTTACTATTATAACATGAAAAATACCAAATTGTGTGGTGAGCGAGTGTCAGAATTATAGCAGGAAAACTAAAGGCTCGAGTGTTATTTATCATACGTTTCCCTCTGATCCAAAGCTGCGAAAGATTTTGGAAATTAAGTGCTACCGATAGGATGAATTTAATCTTGAAACTGCACGTATTTGTTCCGAACATTTCACATCTGATTCCTACAAGCTTGATTTCAAAACCGAGCTTTTGAACATACCAGCAAAGAAAAAATTGAAATTAAATGCCCAACCATCGCTGAATTTACCAGTGTGCTATGTGAAAAACAGTGAGATAAACAGTGCTAGAAGTAAACGTGTAGAAGAGAGAGCTTGCAGAAAAAAAGTTTTGCCTGAAGTAAGTGAACAAGACAAGAGTGCGGCAGGACGATCCATTGGGTGTGTTATCTTTCGTTTGTTCATTGGAAAATGAGGGGCTGGATCTCAAAAAACCAAATTGAAGAACTATGTAAAGAAAATGAAAAACTTAAATTAGACATTGAAAAGTTAGAGTCTAAATTGAAAGCATCTATACTAATAATAAATCTGTAGCCGAAATTTTTCTGGTAATTTTCGATTTTCCAAAAATAATTGGTCCTAACATATACAATTAACCACCCTGAAACCAAAAATCGCTTTTTTGAAATTTTTGTTTGTATGTATGTATGTATGTATGTCTGTCTGTCTGTCTGTCTGTATGTTTGTTACCTTTTCACGCGATAATGGCTGAACGGATTTCGATGAAAATTGGAATATAAATTAAGTTCGTTGTAACTTAGATTTTAGGCTATATGGCATTCAAAATACATTATTTAAAAGGGGGGTTATAAGGGGGCCTGAATTAAATAAATCGAAATATCTCGCTTATTATTCATTTTTTGAAAAATGTTACATAACAAAAGTTTCTTTAAAACTAATTTCCGATAGGTTTTATTCCTTGATAAATTTTGATAGGAGTGATATTTAATGAGATAAATGAGTTTTAAAATTAAAATAACTGCCATCTAAGGCCGTGTAATGAATTAAAAAACAAATGACTTCGTCTATAAGGGGCCTTGGACAGGAACAATCGAAAGCTATGAAAGATAGCCTACAGATAATGTTTCTGTGTTTGTATGAAGTAATATCAGAAGCTAAATTAACCGATTTGTATAATGAATTATTAATTCACCATTGGAAAGTGTAGTTTCTCTAGATGGACATAATGCTATAATGTTCTTACAGTAACTTCTGAGTGAATCGAGGACAGGTAAGATTAAAATAGCTTCTTATGCACAGAAAACTTGATAGGCTATTCTGTACATTCGTTTCCTGTATTTCCTAAAATAATTTTTATGACCAAATGAGTGGTCTCTGGATCAAAATGATCGCATTTTAATTATGCAAATACAATTTAAATTAAGTAACATAATAAACGATTTATCCTTATATCAAACACGAATGTTCCCTGGATCAAATGTCCTATTTTAATTATGTAATTACTTTATATTTATTTCTAACGGGTGCAGCGGAGCGCACGGGTACGGCTAGTTACAAATAAAATATAAAAAGCAAGCATATTTTAGGGTTAACCAAAATTCACGAAAAGAAAGTGTATAAATCGCTTAGTAGATGGAAAAGTAAAACATTTATTAGCTAAAGTGTTCACTCCAGGGCAAATAAAAATGCTTATAACGAGAAAAGGAAGCAAAGATGGGAAGAACAAGACATAGCATTAGCTCAGCAGCAATTAGTGATAAACTGTACAATCATTTGAGATCACAGGTGGGAATTCCTCTACCCTGCAGCGTTGGACAAAAAATTGCCCTTTTCTCCTGGTATTCTTACACTGGTACTGAACATTTTAAAAGAGCAGGGCTGTCTTTGAGCGAAATGGATAAGTTATCAATATTACTATTTGATGAGATGAGTGTCAATGGTGTCATTTGTTAAAATCACGAGGATGATTCGATATTGGACCCTCACAGAAATGCTCAAATCGTAATGATCCGAGGATTGACAGGCGTGTGGAAGCAGCCTATCTATTATGATTTCGATAAAACAACGGACAGAGAGCTACTGTTCGAAATTATAACAGAAATTGAAGTGGCAGGTTTCAGAGTAGTTGCAATAGTTTCTGATCTGGGTGGCGGCAATAGAAGAGTGTGGAATGAGTTACAAATAAATGTAAATCAAACCTGCTTTTCAAATCCTGCTTCGGACGAAAATATTTGGGTTTTTGCAGATTTTCCCCACCTGATTAAGTTATTAAGAAACCATTTTATTGACAGCAATTGATTGACACAATTATAGAAAAAATGTAATTGAACTGATTATTAAATCCGATTCATAGGAATTGCAGCTATTCCCGAAATTACATTGGGGATCACTTTACTGTGCAAGAGAATGATAGGCAAAGAGTTGCACCAGCCATGGAACTTTTTTCGCATCACACTGCTGCTCTGATTAAATATTTGGTACCCGAAAGTGAGTAAGTTCATGAATTTTTTCAACTCAAATGACTTCACAGATGTAATAAACTCGGGAATTCCGAAAGATCCCACAAGGAACAAGTAGAGATATTAGATAGAATGGAGGAAACTGTAAAAGAACTGAGAGTCAGAGGCAGAAATACTCTTCTACCTTTTCAGAATGGCTTCCTTACCTCCATTAAGAGCTTGAAAGGGTTGTATAGGATTTAAAAGAAAAAGGAATTGGTTCTATAATGACCAGGAAACTCAATCAGGACGCTCTGGAGAACCTATTTTCCCAAATTCGTGGGATGGAACATTTTTATAATAACCCTCTGTCCGTGGAAGTGAAAAATCTCTTGCGCCTATTAATATTAGGATGTCGCCTGCCCCACCCTACAAGTGCCACAGTGGAAGATTCAGGTGGAATAATAATAACAAAGCAAGTTTCTCAGGATCTCGTGGACATTTCTCATGAAAGCGTGAACGAAATCCCTGAGGAAATAAACTCATTAGAGATGGATATTGATGGCAGAATTGACACAACATAGCTAATGAAAAGGGAAAAAATAGAATTGCTCAGGTATGTTGCAGGTTATATTGCTAGAAAATGTAACAACAGAAGTGCTGTTTCGAATGCTAATTCCAGTCAACAATCTCCAGGATAGATAGAGGTCGTTACACGTGGTGGATTGGTTTATCCCTCTTCTCAGTGGATGGTAACAATTGAAGAGTGTGAAGTTATATTTATAAAATTTCATAAAAAATCAGTCAAGAAAAAAGAGAATGTAATAGGCCACTTATTTAGATTTTTGAGGACAAAGTTTCCAAATGAAGATCCGGAATTACTGAAGCTATTTAGTAGAGCACGGACATCTTTTAGAATTCGTTACCTAAATAGAAGAAAACAGGACGTCAAAAGAAGAAACTGTATGAAGCAGAAACAATGGTTGCAGAGCTGCTCGTCGCGTCCTTCACATGACTAGGTGAGTCAGTTCAAATTTTGTGAAACATTCTTAAAATAAATTGTTGTACATTTATAAAATCAGTGTTAAAAATGGGATACTTTCACTCTCCGCTACTATCGAAATCCTTCCTCAACCATTTCACTAAAATAGGTTAATTAAAAAAATTTCATTTGACAATTCTGTATAAAATTAATTATCAGTTAGTTTTTGTACACACTCTACTCCACTGTTATTAAGAGAAATTTAATACAGTTTGCATGCGTAATTTAAATTCTGTCGTTCATCAGTAATATAATTAATATTTTGAGGCTCGGAAACCGAAATTGACGTGTAAAATAAATTAAATACACCTAACGTTCTTTAAAATTGGACAGAAATATTCTACAAAGGTTAGAGATACAAAAGCAAGTAGGTACAATGAAGCATTCACAATAGTTTTTATATTGCTATAAGAATTTGGAAAGTATACTATCATTGAATTTTAGAAAAAAAAAAGGATGGGATATTGAAGTGGGAGTTCTATCTCTAACCCTTTACTCCTCCAGTGTGTATGTAACCCAAAAAAATATATAAATATAGGTCTTTAAATCACTTGGTTATCGATAGAAAGTGCAAAGTGAGGGTTGACAATGTTCCCGTGGTGACGTCACAGATTTACAACCCTCTTGACTTTCTCTTTAAACGCTGTTATGAAGGGACCTGTGAGAGTGATAGCGACCGACCGTCCACGGACCTTGGTTTTTTGTATTAACACCACTGCCATCTGGTGAGTGAAATTATAACTGCTTACTCAAGTGGAAGCTTTTGATGGGTTAGGCGCTAGACACAAGATTAGAAAATGGGTCACATTCCTGCCATCTATCCACAATATGCGGAACCTGAATCACTTAAAGTGAAGTGAGTAGACATTATAGTTTGACAACTTCAAGTGAAACCCCGTAAAACACGCCAACTTCTGGAATCTCTCTCTTTCTTTCTTCTCTCTCCCTCGCTCCTCGTCATTCAGTCACCAATCACCACGTAAATATCTGAGAGGGTGTGTGTGGGCATCGCGACCAATAGAAGAACCACTCTCCAGTATTACCACAATAACGGATTCTTCATTTTTGCCTCGACTGTCGTCTAGGAAGGTTCCATTATGCTAGCATTGCAAGCAACTAGTAGCATTAAGCTTTTGTTAGCAGGTTTGACAAACTGTGAGTGGACCTGCAAGTACATAGCATAGTGCTCTTTCCCTTCTCCCTGTGCTTTCTCACTTGCTCCCAAGTGCTCCCCAAGACAGCCAGCTCTCACGTAGTAACTCGGTCAGGGTTTCAGTTCGATTTGTCAATTTATAGATACATAGGCTACATGCTAAGAAATAAACGTGGTTCTGTCTACATTAATAATAAGATTATTAGAACGACATCATTTTTAAGTTCACAAATACTATTAATTAATTTTTAGTTTGCGCAATAACTAGATGCGAAACAGGAAAATGATAAAGTTAAACTTCTATCAAGATTAATCCCTTCAGACCTGAATTTATATTTTAAAAAATTGGTCACATAATCATTCTGGGGATCCAAATTTCTCAATTTTCACAGAAAATAAAAGTTTAGGAACAATTTTGACTCCTGGGACCCCAAAATTTTACATTTTATTTTTAATTCAGGTATAGAAATGTTTCAAAAATAATATTCTCCATTTCTATCACATTGAATTTTTCAAAATATTTAGAAGTATCGAAGACATTCCAAAAAGGAAATAATGTACACTATAATGTAGGGACATCAGGCCTGAAGGGGTTAAGCAAACTAACACTTCAATGTTATTTATTTATGCAGTGATAAGAGAAGTTGGGAAACATATACACAGGAAAACTCGTGAACTGAATATAATTTATTAAAGTAATAACTATAGGATTGATAGAATTCTGAAAAAAAAAAAAGTTTTAACTTCAATTTTTATATTCGTATGGAGTGGGGGCACACAGGTATGCATGGGATAATTTTGATTGTGCTACTAAAGCCCCTTGAGTCTTCGTGTTGCCTAAACTCCAAAAGACACAAACCCCTATAAGGAAGAACATACTCAGTTTCCTGCTACTGCAGTCCGGACCAAGAATATTTCTGGAGTAATAGTTCATGCTAATTCAATTATTTGACCTAATAAAGAAGATGAAAGCTGCAAGGTCTTACCTTGTTGGCGAAACGTTTAGTCCACCATCATTAATTCCATTGTCTGGAATCCTGATCTTCGACTGGGTTAGTTAAAGGGTCCCATTCCATGGGCTGCATGTCACTGTCAGCATCGATGCCTTCCCACCACATGGGCTCCTGTTGTTCCTAAAAAATTTCAGAAATGTGGAATAATAAATGGTAAAACTTTAATCGATGGTCAAGTTATAAGGGCTATAAATGCCGTAATTTGTCTCACTTTAGAACAAAAATAAAGTGAGGTGTCCCATGATACAGATTGACGCAATTAAATTAGTCTTATTCCTGAATGAGTGGATTATATCAAAGATTTAGAGTTCACTTTCTCTGAAATTGTTCTCTGTCGCAAGTAGATGTCTCTGTATATCTACAATACTGCAAGAAACTTCGATAATCGAATCAGTGAATTACTTGAAGATTCCTGGAATTCTTTCGAAAGTTCTGAAAGACTTGTAAAATCCGCCTAAAATTTGGATTCAATTTAACACAGCCAGTGATAACCAGCGTAGATGGAGTAGGGAAAGGGACTCGTGTGCTGGGATGTGATTTGATTACACTCCGGCTGATTGATTATAATTATGTGTATATATTTTTTTCTTTTCACGCTATCGGAGGCAATGCTGAAAATGCAGTACACAAAGTGCATCTTTCTACATACAAACGTGGAAAGATAAAATGTATACACTTTCCTGTTTCTTTCTGGCAGCTTGTAATTCTGTTATTTAACGAGATCACTTAGCGTCGACTGAATTGGTGGAATGAAGGTGATATTAAGGCAAAATGAATTCATGATGAGCTACGGGATTACGTGACCCAAACAAGTGATCAGACCAAGTGGGATGCAAGTAGTTATGGGATTCAATATATTTCAATTTCTCAGTCTACAGCGAACAGTGGATCAGTATGCACATGTGCGGAGGGAGTTCGGCAGTGAAGAAATATTGTAGTAGAGGCATTGACACCGACATCGAGTAACAGTGTAATAATGGCGAGTATTGAACAAAATAGTCAAGCAGTAGTAAACCTGGAAGCAAACATTGAAGAGATATACAAGAAGTTGGAAACTCTACAGAAGGAAAACGACCTAATGAAAAATAGGGTGAATATCTAGAAGAAGTTCAGAGAAGAAAGAACTTAGTATTTTTTGGAATCGAGGAAAAGGAGGAGGAACAGGCATTGAAAACATACGAGATTGTGATGAAAGTGCGTTGGGATTGGTTCAGAACTGATGTGAGTGATGGACAAATAAAAGAAGCATACAGAATCGGGAAAAATGGAAATAGTCCTACTCTAGTTAAATTCTCAAGTGTAATGGCAAAAGAAAAAATTTTGAACAAATAAAAGGACTTAATAAACCCAAATATTAGACTGGAACATGATTTTGAATATGAAGTAAGATGCAGGAGAAGAATATTGATTCCTTTTATGAAGGCTGCAAGGAAAAATGGTCATTTTGCTAGATTACACAGAGACAAATTAAAGATAAATGGGGAGATGTCTGATGTGGAATTGTTTGGAAAATTTGAACCATACAGAGCTAGGGACAATGAAAGAAGAGATAAGGAACATTATAGCGAAACATACGATAGAAGGTGGAAAGGTCATCAACAGGAAATAATAACAAGCGATGGAAAGAATCAGTCAGCGAGTCACATGAACCAGGAAGAGAGGCCAGCGACCAGAGTAATGCATATCACAGCAACAGCAGCAGACGAGGATGTCAACAAGCGATTAAAGGAGAAACAAGAGGCTTGCACTAAAATAACAATGATGGCATCAGGTAGACAGGGGAGAACAGAAGGACGGCATACAGGAGCTGAGAGCAGTAAAAAGAGTTCAGTGAATCCAGCTGAAAGAATAAATATGGGTCAGCAATTACAAAAAGGATCAAGAATCTTGGTTTATGTAATTGTTTCTTCTACTTCTTTCCTGGTTATAGAAGATGGGGGTTGCATCGTTTCTCTCTTGGGTAGTTGATGTGACTTTTCTCTGTGCTGGTAATTCAGGACCAACAAGACGAAGACCATGGCCATAGGAAGAAGAATAAAGAAGGTAAACTTGCGAATTCTGAATGACGCAGTAGAACAAGTGAACAGCTTCAAATACTTGAGGTGCACTATAAGCAGTAACATGAGCTGCTGCCAGGAAGAGAAGAAAATCACCATGGAAGCGCCAGGCAGTTGTTTGTTATTCAAATTAAAGCAGCTTCCAAAAACGTCTCTCACATACACTTTCAAGACCTCATGGCGTTCGAAATATCCATTTCCGACCACTACTCTTCTAGAGCATAAAGTCCCTGCACTTATCTTTAGATGGATTCACTTTCTGCTAGAAAATAGGCAAATTACCATGAGCCTGTTTGGGGGAACGCTAAAGGTGACTATGACCAGGGGCTGTCCTCAAGGTGGCGTTCTTTCCCCTTGCTTTAGTATTGCGAGATTTTTGAAGTATGAAAACATGAATAAAAATTACAAATCCCAACAGATGCTTCTAATTCCTTAAAAAGATGTTAAATATTATTTTGTTGTTCTGTGTGTTAAATTCATGTATCTACACACATATTTATCAAAAGTTTCATGGTTTCATGCAGATAAACATAAGTTTGTTATTGTGTATGAATGAATGAATGAATGAATGAATGAATGAATGAATAATTTTACAAATAAAGAATTCAGAGAAAAAATGTCATTAAGTCCAAATTTATCGATTTTCTGTTTTCGATCTCATTTGATGCATCAGATCTTTCAGAACATTTCAGAACATGATGAATACTGAGATAGTGAGTCATACAACTCTTCTGTTGCTAGTATACTAAAAAAAAGATCCATTTCATTTACTTGGATTGTCTCTAAAAAGAAATATCCCAACAGATTCTTCTAATTTCTTTAAAAAGTGCTAATTTTATGTGCCTGCACATATATTTGTCAAAGGTTTCATGGTCCCATGCAGAGAAACATAAGTTTATTAGTGTATACCTACAAGTGGTGAAATATGATCGTCTCTGCTAGGTCTAAGAAAAATATTTCAGGAATATTGAGTTTAAGCTTAGGTATTCTTTGACTGCCACTACTTATTCTGTAGCAAGCGTCGTAATATTGCTATTGTAATATGGTGAATAATATGATTACGTAGGTAGGCCATGCTCATCAGACTGTAACAAGATACCCAGGAAATATAGGGTTTATACCTAAGACAGTAGACAGACATTGAACATCATCACGTTGTTGCAATGCCAAATTTTAGATCATAGAATATTATTATTATTATTATTATTATTATTATTATTATTATTATTATTATTATTGTTGTTGTTGTTGTTGTTGTTGTTACATATTTATTGAAGTGGATGTAACTGTAGAATTGAAGCTATGTTAGTGATGCACATACACTGTCAAAAACTTGCATTTTCAATTCAGTTTAAAGTACGCATTCGCTATAATCAGTATGATCTTGTATAAGATCTTTAAAAGAATAAAAAAAAACAAAAACAAAATAATTCTTACTATACAAATGTATATTTTACTAGTACTTAATTATTGTTCTGTTAAGAGGGATGAATATGTTCCTTTTTTTAAAAGGTATAATTATTTTATTTTAGGGCGGAAAGCTGTAGATTATTTCTGTAATTGTTTTCATGGATAAATATGCAGAGAATCCAGATATGAATTGATAAACATTATATTTCGTTTTAGATAGCCCTATTAATAGTAAAAATAATGGAATATAACAATGATTAATATTTATTTTGTAATTTACGATTATATAATAATAATAATAATAATAATAATAATAATAATAATAATAATAATAATATTGACAATGTTTTATTGATTCGTATTTCGTGACTTTATATACCTGCATTTTTCAGTGATCTCCAAATTTGAAATGCTGATTAAATACAATTTACGATTCAGAGAATTCCAAACTTTCAGAAGTGCTGCATTACACGATTTATTTATTATTATTGATAAGAAAGGATGGCCATAAAACAATGTAATGTATTAAAACCATAAACCTCATTGTCCTCTGTAATTTTTAAATTGAGTCGCCTGATCAGTAATGTTTTTAAATGTGTCAGTCCAGTCAAGGCTTAATTATCAGTCCCCAATATGCTACACATTTATTCATAGAATCGCTATTGACGCTACAAAACTTAAATGTTTTTATTCCCTACTTATTGTTGCAGTTTTCAAACAAGAATCATAATATAACTTACCTCGGTGGGAAGAGGTTCATCCTGGTTGTCCCATGGGAATCGAACCGAATTCTTCAATACACATACTCTCCATAAAGCACTATCTTTGCTTGCTTTAATTGAAATAAAAAATCATAATGGCGGTCCAGTACGTCATTTGCATTGTTGAAGACGCATTGTTAAGCATTGAGCGATGAATGTGAATTCCATAGAGAATGAAAAAATGGAACTAGCATCAGTCACGTAGAAGCTGTACCTGTAGATAAGAAAATTGATAGTACATGGGTTAAGAACTTTCGACTTGATTTTAAATGTAGTCAACTGGTCACAAGAGAATGTAAATATTCTCGTTTTCATATTTTATATTTAAAAGGATTATTTTTAAGTTTTCTGAAGAAATTGATATAACGTACATTTTATGATGCAGCTGTGTATTTCATTCCTGTTAGTTGATTTTTATCAGTATAAAACCACAAATTTTTACTTTTTCCGAGAATATTAATTTCAAAACTCTTTTTCTTAGAGATCCTCTTCCTCTTCTTTTATTAATTTTGTAGTTGAAACTTCATTGTATACTATGTTGGCTGCATTTTCATAATACAGTAGTTAGGAGATGAACCTTAATGTTGCGACAGTGGAGTTAAGAAAATATCGTTCTCATGTGTTCATTTGTGTATTTGGTTTTTAAAAATTACACTTCTTCCATTTTCTCTGGAACAAGTGAAAGTAGACAGTTCAAATTTCACAATTTTTTTATAATACTACATTATGTCAGCTATGTGGAAATTAATGTACTGATTGAAAATATAAATTAGAAACTTCTGTAGGAGCCAAAACGTTTTCAAATAATAATACAATAGAAATAGGTTAATTTGACATACGATAATTGGAATAAATGTAGATTTCCCTCGTAATTACTCTTAAATCTAATGTTGATAATTTATATTGCATTCCAATTTTCGAAGCTTCTTTTCAAAATTCATTAATTTCAACTAAAATAATTTTCATTCAGGAATCCTAGAGGATGTTGATGAAATGGCAGTATTTTTTTTCTTCTAGCTATAAAATGTTGTACTTTAGTACAGTAGGCTAATTCATTTTATTTTATAACAAAACAAAATAATGCAATTTTTATGTTGTACTAGCTGAAAGCACTCGGCATTGCCCGAATTATTCCTTCTGGTTCTATTTTTAATTAAAGTGGTTTTTAGAATTTTCAGAAATCTTGGAAACTCGACTATATACAACCAAAACGAATTTTTTTTCTAAGCTTTTCTCGTCCATAATGATGAATCTTTACATACCATCATTTACATTAACTAATAAACTTCTTAGCCACATGTTTGCCAGGGTTAACTCAATTTGAAACAGTTGTAGATCAGGCACCGAAAAGAAAACATTTTATTGTGTTCCTTACGTTCAATTGGTTTTTAATTAATTTATATACCGGTATTTATTTTATTTATTTATTTTTGTTTATTTATTTAATCTGGTATAGCTAACATCAACAGGCCTTATCTTCCACACCACCAGAAATACAAATAAAATAATAGAGAAAACTCAAACTATAAGCAAATTAAATCCAAACGAAAATATATGTAAAGGCTACAGTTAGACAAACTTTAAGGGGACAAGGTAGTCTAGCCTGTGTTTTCATAGTGCAAATGCTGATTTCAAGTGGTTATTTCTCCGAAAGTATAAAAGTTGTTATTTTCAAATTTTTACATGTTACTCTGCATGCTTTTAGGATTATATTGGTGGTTAGTTTGTTATATTAACTGCTGTAATTGAGCTTTAAAAAAATGTATTCAAATGAAAGAAGAAAGAAAAAAGAAACAAAACAAAAAATGGTTAAATTCAAGCACCTCTCTCTTGAAAACTTGTTAATGTACATGGCTAAAATTTTTCATACATATTTGCAATATATTTATCTAAGTTCACTAGCAAAATTATAGATCTAGCTCGATTTTATCACTATAAAAAAAGTTATACTTTTATAAAAATTCTACCGAGAAAAACCTGAAATTTTCAACACAAAAATACATCTAAATCTTGTCATACATATTACATCAATGTAAAAGTGGTACCATTACGACATTATATGATGTACAATGAGTATGCAAAATTTCAGCTCTGTAACACTAATAGTTTCTGAGATAAAGGTGCATATATACATAAAAATGTTATTTAAAAGAAACGCGTTTAAAAATTAACATCAATTTCTGACTTACTTATTTACTTACTTACACTAATTATAATATTACCATTACATTTAGGTCTACATCATTACTGTTATTTACATCCTGTACATCCATCATGTAGGTAGGAGAGTCTTCTCTTGGAGGAACTGGACACTGAAGGAGGGCAGAGTTCTTTCTCTCCATGTGAATTAGCACATGGGAGTTTGGAGGTTATGTTCATTATTCTTCTTAGTGTACTGATTACTACGAAATTTACATTTCTTACAATAGCTATTGCCTCTACTCTTTTTAAACACTTATTGTTATTAAAACCACGAATTATATAATAGAAGAACACTGGAGTTATTTACTTCAAAATGTAAAGACAAGAAATAATTACATTAATTTCAAGCCAATGAGCTCTATACTAAACTGAAGGCACTACTGGACTACCACAATGCTCTTTGCTGTCTGAAAGTGTAACTGTTAGTGAGGATATTACTCTCTTTTTCTAACTAATGTGTTTCAATGAGTCTTTCGCGAGGTTCATGTTGCACATGCGCAGTAAGCAATAAAAATACCGTTATGTGTACGATAGCATTCACTGCAAGAAAGACAAGGACAACATTATATTACAAAGAGATAGCAATACGCTCAGGCCCTCAGCATTCGCATGACACTTTTAAAAGCACTGAGTTGTGCCTCCAGTTTAGTATAGGGCTCACTATTTAAAGTAGAGCAACAGCACTGGCAATAGCTGTGCTACAAAGAAACGAACTTTCCAGAAAATTCTATCATCATAGCAAGCATATAAATTCTCAGTCCAGTGAAGGGGTGTGGCACTACTGATTTAAAGGGGAGCCCTCTTCCATTAAAAACTATTTTTTGTAGGTTAGACACATCGTAACATTATAAAACTATACATATTCTTGATGAGGATGATTCAGAGAATTTATTTTCGTTAAAAACAAAAAAATAAATAAATTCTTTATGATTCTGAGTACCTTGTCCCCTTAACCCATTAATGCATAGTGTCCGAAAAATCGGACACAAAAGAATTTCGTTGTACAGGTTATAGTGTTCGACCTATTTCTTTGAAAATATGCTATATTTTTTCCTCAAAGTAGTAACTATATTGAATTGAGTAATTTTTGCTTTTCAGTTTTAATTTTCGGTGTTAGAGAATACATATTGTTCAGATAGCACCCAAGCAGTACGATGTTGTGCGTAAGAGGTAATTAAATTTATAATTTAATATACTTCATAACAATGTAATTTTTTGATATTAGGCTATACTATTGTTAATACTTCCATTATTGAAGCGGCTCATAAAAATCTTCATTCTTGTTAAAAGTTTTGCTGTTAACGAATTGTAAATGTCAACATCCGAAAAAACAGACGCTATGCACCGGATACACTTACAATGGAATTTGTAATATAAATGCTGTTATGCTATTTTTGTTACTCTTTTCAGCCTAAATGTGAACCATATTTTGGAAATAATTGAAAATAAAAATAAACTTGCATAAGAGCAGCTCATTATTTTGATATACCCTCAGATGATGGAATGAGACGCATACAGACAGCGACAAATCAGATGAAGAAAGAACACGAAACCAATTTCAAGAACTTTGGCAGGAAAATGCTTCTTAGTGTTCGTGAATTACAGATTGTTTCTAAGGACAGTGGTGGTATTTCTGCAATATGAGGCGTGTCCAGAAAGTAAGTTTCCCTGGAGCTGATTAGAGAAAAATAATTTCTTTCATGGAAAGATTTATTGGAACAGGTACAGAAACTTTGGAACTATTTTTCAATATATTCCCCACCAGAATTGAGACATTTGTCATACAGTAGGTTCAACTTTTGTATCCCTGTGTCGTAGAAATTTGATGCCTGGGATCGGAACCAGTGTGTGACAGCTGTCTGTACCTCTCTGTCACTGTGAAAATGCTGACCGGACAGGAATTTGTTGAAGTGTAAGAAAGATGGTAATCGCACGGCCACTTACAGCTCGGTGCATAACATCTGCTGGGTGGTGCTTCAACACCCACCCTACAGCCCCGATCTCACTCCCTAATCAATGTAGGTGGAAATTCTGAGCATAGAGGACATAAATTGCTTTTTGATACCATTTTACATCTGTAAAGTTGTTTATGCATCTCGCTCAAAAAGGAATTTGCGCTTCTGGAACTTTACAGGAAAGTAGAACTGAAAACTATTCTCTCAGAACTAAATCAAAATTCAAGGAACAAAGGAGAGATTCACATGACTTCAGAACCTGTGATAATATTCTTATTGTTCGAAGAAATGATAACAGGGTTGGATTACACCAGCCACTAACTTTGAAAACATGTATATGTTTATTTCATCTAGATTTCTAGATGGTGAAGTGAAAAGTAATGTAAAGTTTCAATTTCTCAGCCTATACTATTTTCTTCGAACAACAAAGGAATGGGAGGAGTACATTAAATGGACCAATATGTGATTTCATACAGATCCAGAAGAAATGATGGTAGCCAACATTCACATATATCTTGGACGTAGTGTAGTAAACAAAATACTGGCAAAAGTGAAATATGGTGTACTGTACTTCTAAAATTTCGATGTTTTATGGCATTAGCACTGCTAAAAACTTACAGACAACCAACACATCAAGGAAAAAGTGCATCTATCAATATCAAGCATGTGCGGTTTCATGAATTGAACCACTATTTCAAAGAGGAGATGTGGTAACTACAAGGACAAACACAAATTTATATGTTGCAAATGTAAAATATGTATTCACCCTAATCGTTTCACCCTAGTAGCAGTACATCACAATTGTTACCTAAAGTAAAATAAATACCTAGCAATAAGTGATTTTGATTGTTAATAGGGCTCTTATTACTATAAAGAACCTAAAATAAGAAAACAGCAATGTAACTGATCAGTGTGCATAGCGTCCGATTTTTCGGACGGCCTGTATTTCTCGAATAAACAAGAATAAAAAAGTTTTATTGCTTAATATGTGCTCAACTGATGCTAAATAGCAAATTCTTATGAACAAAATTCTTTTAAATACATAATTCAACTTTATGCACTAATGGGTTAAATGAGTCAGCTTTCTCTTGAAGTTCAGCAAAACAAAAACATACTCCTCGGTACCTATATGCCCACTAAGCGTTGACTCGATGTTGTATACATCTTACATTTTATCTCTGTTGGACAGTGACTGTTAACTCACTTTGTCTTCCACGTGCACAGTACATTATTTGTGACCAACCACATTACAGTGAAATAACTAGTAACACAGTCTATGTAATACATACAGTCATGAAGCTCAATACGTAAGGAATATGCATCCAATGGCAGTTGAACTTCAGTTGCTAGCCATTAGGATCGCTACTATCGACTCATCACAAACAATGCGAAACAATACCGACACTGTCTATTGTTCTTAGTACTCTCAGTTGCTAACCGCTTGGAGCACTGTATCGCGAGAAATGCAAAAAAATCACCTCAAGCTTCATGACTGTGTGATATCAGACTGTGCTAGTAGCTACTCACCTGAAGGGTCAGCATTCAATCTGCAGAAAATTCTGAGAGGGCTGTATTGAACCTAGCAAGTGTGGCTTAAGATTTCTATGAACAATTCAGTTCCACATTAATTCTTTCTTCATCTCCTGTTCGTTGTTTTCCTGTTCCTTCTCTCTTAATTTAGGCTGAACATAGTAGATTTAACACTTGTCTGGCATATTACATTAGTTCTATCCACTAGTATTAACCAGTAGCCAAAAACCAAATATAAATTTTAATGCATTTGATATTCTAGGTTTCATCAGCTTGGCCTCGACAGTACACCGACACTTAACATCTCGGATGATTCAGAAGTAAGGCCTACTTTCTGGAACTATCAAACAGGCCATGTCCCCAAAAACTGAAGACTGCTTAATCTCCCAGGTCATCTGCCTATCCAAACAATTTGACATTAGCTATGAGATGCGAAGGACATGATCTTAAGAATGGAAAATATACAGCAATTAGTTCTTAAATGATAAATAAATTAAGTCTCAGTACATGATTGGAAGCCCGAAATTTTTGTTTGTATATGTAATGTACAGTGTAACTCATAGACAGGGCCACCGAGAAGGGAGGGCAAAGGGGGCAAGTGCATATGGGCCCGTGAGCAGTGAGGGCCCGTCAGATTAAGTGAGTCTGATTACTTTCCATTATCACGGATACATACCAGTACTAAAAAATTTTGTAAGAACATTTGTTGCATGAATCGGACATATTAACCAACAATAGTAGAATTAATACAAATTACCACTTCATTATGTAAATGTTTAACTTTTATATAATAGAATATCGGTTTCCCCCATTAAAAACCATCGACACGACACTTGAGGGGTCCAGGATTTGCCTGAAATATGTTTCCGTCGCTTGTACCGAACACGTTCAATTGGCTTGTCCTCTTAACTACCAACCCCTGCCGACCCACTGCAATAGGTAGTGGACTCTCCCAAATCCAAGGCGGAGGATTACGTTTCCTTTTCAGTAGGGCTTAAGTAGTATGTTTCGTGAAGAAACTTTCGTCTTTTCGTTGTCATTTGTCTAGTAAATTCTGTTCATTAGTGTTACCAGTGAACAATGGACAAGTAGAAGCATAAGTCGGGAGCTGAGAAGCATGAGAAGAGACAGAACAATTGGAAGCTATTAAGAAAGGGAGTAGAACTTCGTTTGAAGTTGGTGTGAAATTGAGCAACCTTGGAAAACTAAGTAGCAGACAAATTGTGTCGCTGAATGTGTTGTTCGAAAACAAGAGCCTTTCCAAAAACAGTATTACAGTATTTTCAAAACTCAAGAATGGAGAAAGTGTTCCCAGAGACTGGCAAGTGTGAAGTGAAACAAATCAGGGAAAATAGTACAGTGACTGATTTGTTTCACTCCACACAAGTCAGTCTCTGGGAACACATTCTCCATTCTTGAGTTTTGAAAAGAATACTGTAAAGGCTCTTGTTCCGTCACTTAGAAGGTTATTAGGCAGATTGGGGGTAATTTTTCGAACAACACATTCAATGACACTTACAATTTGTCTACCACTTTTTAGTTTTCCAAGGTCGCATGTTACTTGCCATGACTCAGAGTTAGGAACTGGTGTGTAAATTTGTTTCACTTGCACATATTAACACATCATTTTTACTATTGTTTGCTTGTTCTGATTCAATACTACTGTTATCAGAATTTTTTTCGAAACAGCCACAACCATCACTGATGGTCCATCAGTATTCACTTCTAAGCATGAACTGTCTTCATTTTTGACAACCTGAACAGACGGACTTGAGATTGGTTTATTTTCTGCACAGTCACTAGTAACACTCAATTTCACACCAACTTGAAACAAAATGAAGGAAATAAAAATGTATTCAGAGTAACAATGTGTCAAGAAAGATTGAATAACCTTGGCCTCCTTAGTCTGGAGAGTGATCTTGCTAGGTCTTTAAATTTTGATGATATTATTGATGATTTTCCAACATGAAGTCAAGGAGAGTTGTTTGTTGATGTTGGCCTGCAAGTCAGAAATTACAGCTGTTTAAGAATAGTGTTTTATGAAAACGAAACTAAACAAACGACAATGAAAACATGAAAGTTTCGTCACGAAACAATATGCAGGCCCTACTGAAAAAGAAGCATGACGACTATAAAATATTGTGCTAATTTGAAATTTTGCTTAATGTTTTCAATGTAACAAAAGTGTATATTTTTAGATTCGTATCTGTGTATGGGGTTATCTTTTATTTATTTTGTAAATAATTATTATGGTCAGAATAATTGGCAACTTGTCATTTTTAACTTTCTTGTTTTCAACTGGGCCCAAGCACAATATTGCACAGGGGTCCATAAATCCTGTCGGCAGCCCTGCTCATAGATGTCCAATTGCAACTTGTACGAGGTAACCCTTGGCATAAGCTACCCGCAGCGTATATTCTTTGAGATCATTTTCCCTATTTTATAGGGAAAGTTATTGACCTTAGCAGAGCATGCTTGACGTGCAATATCTCCTGATTCTATAGGTGTTTGGACACCCATGATATATCTACTGACTCGTTATCCTGAGGAGCCAAAGAGCAATATTATTAAAGTATTTTAACTTATTAAGTTAACCTAATCATACTTCAATGTAATTTTTTCAAAAGAGACTAATATTTTTATTCTCTTGTTTCAATGACGTCTGCTAATTAGTGTGTGTTTCTGCTTCTTTTATCCTTGTTGTTGTTGTTTTCTAATGCCAGACATTTGACAATAAAGTCATTTGACCTCTTGCACTCCAATATTTTTCAAAGATATTGTCATGGTTAGCCACTGACGCACAGATTTTGAGATGATCTGAATCCATTTCTTGATTTGAGTTGCACAATGGACAGTTAGGAGACTGATATATTCCAATTCTATGCAGATGCTTGGCCAAACAGTCATGGCCTGTTGCCAATCTAAATGCAGCTACAGACGATTTGCATGGTAAATCGGGAATCAACTGTGGATTATGATGCAGAGAGTTCCATTTTTTCCCTTGGGATTGTGTTATCAAATTTTGTTTGTTGAAGTCTAAGTATGTAGATTTAATAAATCTTTTCACAGAGGAATACATAGATTTAGTAACAGGTCTGTAAGTAGCAGTGCTGCCCTTCTTTGCTAAAGCATCTGCATTCTCCTTTCCCAGGATTCCACAATGGGATGGTATCCATTGGAATACAATTCTTTTATTGAGTGTTATTAGTTGAGAGAGCATTTTATTTATTTCTGCTATTTGAGATGTAGGTGTATGTCTATAGACTATTAACAGAATAGCTGCTTTGGAGTCTGACAATATAACTGCATTTTTAAATTTATTGATGTGGCAGAGAAGATTCCTGAGACTTGAACTTATTGCAGTGATTTCTCCATCAACACTTGTTGTTCCATATCCAAGAGATCTATAAAGTGAGAAGAGACAGCACGTAACACCTGCACCTGCACCTTGTTCCCTGGAGATCAAGGATCCATCGGTGTATAAATGAAGCCAATTTTGTGGAGGGTACCCAATAGTAATTGTCTCTAAAGACTATTGTTTCATTATTTCAATGTTCACTTCTGATTTCAGTATTTCTTGTGTTAAATTTAGATTATACTCTATATTTAATAGTGTTAAAGGGTTTGGTTTAATTTGTAAGTTTTCTTTTAAATTCGGGACATTGATTTTCTGTTTTAATTCTTGAACCATGGATATGAAACTTTTTCGAGTTTTTAATCTACGGAGAGGACTGTATGAATGCCAATTGTTTCCTGGTAATCTGATAAGTTTTTCATATTGAATCAGTGCTTTTTCTTCTATTATCATTTTGATGCTGTTAATATTAGTGAGGAATCTCATAGAATCTATTGGAGATGTTTTGATTCCACCAGTAATGAGCCTGAGAGCTTGGTTTTGAACATGTTCTATTTCGTTTATGAAAGGTGAAATAATTAAAATTTCTCCACAGTACGTCAGCACTGGCTGTATAAACATTTTATATGTAGTGTTCAAAGTATTTCTAGAGCAACCCCATTTCTTTCCTGCTAGTCTTTTCAGAAGGAAGAACCTTTTACGAGCTTTTTCAGAATTATATTAAAAATGGTTGTTCCATGTTAACTTACTGTCGAAAATAACTCCAAGATATTTGGATTCATAAGTCCTAGAAAGGTGTTGACCATTGTATTGGATATTGAATTCTCTTTTTTTTTTACCATGTGAAAATATTTGGTAGTTACTTTTGCCTAAATTGAGTGTCATCAAATTTGATGTATTCCATTCATGTAGTTGATTTAGAGCTTTAAGAGCAGAATTTTGAATTTTGTCTCTATGTCTGTGAGATCCAGAAGTCCACAAAACTAGATCATCTGCAAATAGTGCTGTTTTCATGTTTGATTCCTCTAATAAGGAAGGTAAGTTATTTACATAAATATTGAATAAAGTTGTGCTGAAGACAGCGCCCTGGGGTAGACCTCGATATGTTTGTCTGTAACTAGAAAGCGAGTTATTGAATTTAGTAGCAATGAATCTTTGACTAAGGAATTCTGATATCCATGTGAACATATTGCTGGAGATACCTAATTTCTGAAGTTTTAATAATAATTTTTTCTCCAAACAGAGTCATATGCTAATTGAAAGTCAATAAATATTGCCAAGGTATCTTCTTTCTTGTTAAAACTGTCTTTTATATCTTGACCGAGGCGTATGACTTGTTCATTAGTAAAGTGTAGTTGTCGAAAGCCAGCTTGTCTTGGTGATAAAAGATTTTTGAGATTCTAAATACCAAGTTAATCTGTTGGAGATCATTGACTCCATAGTTTTTGCTATCATGCTTAATAGTGCTATTGGTTGGTAACTATTAATATCAGGAGCAGGTTTCCCTTTTTTGTGAATTGGTACAATGATTGCTTTCTTCCAAGCTGCAGGAATTGAGGTGTTCCATGATAAACTGAAAATGGATAAAAGTACAGACTTGGCTTTTTCCCCCAAATGTTTAAAAAATTCTGAATGAATGTTGTCAGGACCAGGAGATTTCTTGGTTTTTAAATTTTGTATAGCTAGAGTTAATTCTTTGGAGTAAAATTTTGATGGAATATTTCAGGTTTTGTGATATTGTTTTTATTATATTTATGTAATTCTCTTTTGATAAATTTGTCAGTTTTTTTGATATTGGGATGTAATCTGTGAGAGTTTGAGTAGTGTTTATTAAATGCATTTGCTGTATCTCTACTATCCGTTAGTGTTTTTTTATTGTGAATAATAGGTTGGCTAATATTTTCCAGTGTATTGGAAATATTCTTCACAATATTAGCGCTATCGGTTCTGTAATTAATATTTTCAATAAATTTATTAAAACTGTTTTTTTTTTTTGCTGTTATGATTGCTTTTTTAAG
The DNA here is from genome assembly GCF_040183065.1 of Periplaneta americana. Classification (NCBI taxonomy): domain Eukaryota; kingdom Metazoa; phylum Arthropoda; class Insecta; order Blattodea; family Blattidae; genus Periplaneta; species Periplaneta americana. The sequence goes on along the minus strand of NC_091123.1, from coordinate 136,992,553 downwards.
AATGGCAGTCTTCCTCCTCCAATCTCGAGTATCTTCTGGTGTTTTGCTATGTTCTGCTTTGATTCTTGCTTTATCTCTATCTTGTTTCAATAAATTCAGGTTTTCTGTCCAGAATGGGGTGTATTTTTTTAGTTTGCCTCGTGGGATGTGCTTTTTTTGCAATTTTAAGAATAGATTCACGGAAATATTTGTTCAATCTATCTGAGTTTGTAGTTTCCATTAGTGGTGTGTTGAACTGGAGGTGTTCGTCTAGTTCTGTAGTAAACAGTTTCCAATCCGCATTCTTAAAATTCCATGTTGTTACATTGTGTGAAGTTTAAACGAGGCATTGAGGTACAAAACTTGTCTTATCCATTATAAGCGATTCTGAGAAAAATAAGAAAAACCTATTACTCTGCAAAATTAATATTTGAGAAAGTTTTTTTTCATTTTTAAATAGTTTGCCTTTAAATTATTGAAATACTTAAACCATTTTAAACTTAGTACCCAAAATAACGGAGATATGAGCCTATCAAATGCAAAACTCGCCTTATCCAGGTAAAGTGATTTGTCAGAAAACAGGAAAAACCTCTGCAAGACAAACCGTAAAGATTTTGAAATGTATTTTAATGCTATCATTTTCTTACAAGGCCCTAAATCTAACATGCATCATGTGAAAAATCAGACACCAATATTACGACAGTGAAACACAATCTAATTTTGGATAAGGCGAGTTTTGCACTGTACTGTTGTGGATAAGCGAAGTTTTGGTTGTTATAACATATGCTTTTATAAAAAATAGCTTTAATTTTCTCATTTACTATTCACTATCTTTGCTTCATAACATAAATGAATAACTTCTTATAATTTAGTGCAAATACACATACTATTCTTTATACAGAATGTCTCATTTATCTTGTGCGCCTATTAAAACTTTTTTGTTTGGATAGGTATTGAAATTTTTGTTTTTGAGAGTTATATTAGAACGAGGGCCTAATATGAGTGTAGAGATTTGGTGCATGCAACTACATTATGGCACAAGATACAGTGACATCATCAATTTTTCAAATAGAACTACATAATTTAATCATGTTACATTGATTACACACATTAAGACGAGTTCAAAAATGTATCACAATGTCACCTTCCCAATCAATAACAACAACAAAATGCAAAATGAATGCCATCAGAATGTGCCATTTGTTGTGGTACCCCATTCATCTTGTGCACTGATATACACAAAACGAAAGACGACTGACGTCCGTACACGTCGTGTGTTATGTGTTTGCTGTCTTAACATGTAAACAAACCACAACAACTGTCGACGCCACAATCCACGTACAGTGGCCTGCACGTTCTCCGGACCTATCGCCACTTCACTTCTTCGTGTGAGGAACTGTAAAGGACAGTGTGTACCAGGACATTCTGACAACACCAGACGACATGCAGCAACGCATTCGACAGGCTTGTGTGTCCATTCAGCTAGCAATATGCCGGGCAGTCCTACGGTCTTTCGGGGAATGACTTCGAATGTGCATTAATGTGAATGGTCACCATTCGGAACATTTTCTGTGACTCTCAAAGCATAACATTATCACATTGGAAGTACGTTTTTGTTTCATTTTGTTGTTATTGATTGGGAAGGTGACATTGTGATACATTTTTGAACTCATCTTAATGTGTGTAATCAATGTAAAATGATTAAGGTAATGTAGTGCTTTTTGAAAAATTGATGTCACATGTATCTTATACCATAATGTAGTTACATACACCAAATCTCCACACTCATGTTAGCCCCTCATTCTAACATAACACTCAAAAACAAAAATCCCAATACCTATCCAAAAAAAAAGTTATATTAGGTGTACAAGATAAATGGGACACTCTGTATGTTAACACTTTCACAATATAAAAAGATAAATGAAAACTCTCTATATTCACACATGTAGTTTTTTTTTAATATTTCATTTCAAATTCTGAGTTGTTTTCCTTCAACATCCATGAAATTATTGCAAAACACATCCTCCTCTTCATTGCGATCTACTGTAGTATTCTGAGAAATTACATTTTTGTAGGAGACAAGATTTTCATTCTCCTTCCAGTTCTTACCAAAATGTTTCTTTAATAAATTAACTACATCTTTCAATTTTTCTTCCTTTGTTGCAATACCTATATTCAGATTCCTTGCAGAAAGCATTTCTAAGTTTTTTCCACGTTTTAAAATGGTCTTGCCCACACACAGATTTGACTGGTAATTCTCTCTTACTGTTGTTCTTTTGTGACACTCTGTCTCCACCTCTAAGCTCTTTCCATGCAGAGTTGCCAAAATAATATTATCGAGGATAGAAATTTGTGTTTTTCTTAACGTTGGATAAGACGAGTTTTGCTCTTCATATTTCTTAATGGTAGTACAGCAAACATTGGATAAGAAGAGTTTTGCTCTAAATTGTTAGATGGATCAGACTTGGTTTTGCACGAACCACTGTTATGGATATGGACAGTTTTGCATTTGATAGTAGTTTTCTGAGCTCTATGGAAGAGGAATTAGACAAGATTTGCACAACCGACTATATCAGTAGATAGAGAGCTGCAAGTAGTACAACATCCCATATGTAACCCACTTTTTTTAAATTTTGGATAAGGCGAGTTTTGCACTTGATAGCCTCATATATCACAAAAAAACTCTGGATAAGAGTAGTTTTGCAGCCAAATTAAGCTTACAGAAAGTTTTGAAAAAATACATTTGGGATAAAGGAAGTTTTGATTCATAAAGACATGTACCGGTACTGAACATATAACATTTTTTAGCATTTATTATTGAATTTTACAATTTATTAAATTTGTTTTTAAATTTGATAATACAAAAGTAACGTACAAAATGTACACATGCGTTAAATTGTCTTCAAAACATTTTTTTTTACAGATGATACAGTATGATAACAATATCAGTATGATAACAATGTTCTTCCTCATCATAATAAGTTGTTTCACCTCCTAAATTACATTGAAAATTCATTACTTCTCTGTAATATTGCAATTCGTCTCACATTCGCCACTCATTGCCAAAATATTTACTTGGCAACCTATTCACATCCTTCAGTTCGGCCTTTTTTAACTGGCACAAAATGCTCAAGTGGTGTTGATTTTATATTAGAAAAACTTTGCCCTTTCTTTGAAATGAACATGCTAGTGCAAATGTCTGAGCGATATTGAGATTCACCTCTTACTAGTATATTCTGTCCTGAGTTGAGTTTTGTGATAATTAGGCTAGTCTCTTTGATCAATTGAAAATGTCACCGTCCAGGAGACTTAACAACTTCACTTATTGCAGCCTTCCAATCAAGGACTGACACTTCATCACAGAGATGCTTAACAGTTCCTTACTGACTAAAAGTAGAATCATAATATTCGGGCTTAATTATTCATTCTTTCCTTCTAACATCTTTTTCAATCCTCCTAAATACACTATTTGGGAGGATGAAAGAATATCCTATGATGGGAGCTGAGAATGACCCCTGACATATTGTAAAATTGTATTTTTACAACTGTCGTCTATAATATGCACCCTAATCAGATACCTAGGGCAACAGAAAATTTTTCTTACAATCATTACTTAAAACTAGAGTTGATTCAATATAAATAATTGATTAAATGGCGATCTTACTCGTGTTAATTGTGTAAGCATGTGTGGCTTACACAATTAACACGAGTAAGATCACCATTTAATCAATTATTTATATTCAAGTGTTAAAAGTAGTGTACGAAAGATTCAACATGAGTGATTCAATATTTTCTTGTAACATGTTGCAAAAAGCCTTGGCCCTTAACTTGTGCACCCAAAGCTTTGTCATATTATCTATGTTAGTTATTCCTGTGTTAGTTAATGCTAGGGCTTCTCCTTTTTTAGGTTAAACCTCCCACCAGTAAGGTGTTTGAAACAAGTTCAACTAAATTGTAAATGCTCTGATGTTTCTAGTAATGAACACAGTAACTTCACTATTTTTCATCAAAATATTAGGGGATTAAAACAAAAAACTGATGAATTGATCACTTCTTTAGCAACTCAGAAGCATAAACCTCAGATATTATGTATAACTGAACATCATATGAAGCAACAGGAAATACTACAACTGTCTTTACATGGATATGTATTAGGTTCTCATTTCTGTAGACATGTCTTCCAAAAAGGGGGTGCCTGTATTTTTATCAGAGAGGATCTATTATTTAGTAAAATTGATATATCTGATTTTTGCCTTGAACAAGATATTGAAATCTGTGGAATACAAATTGGTTATGAGATATCAAATTTAATTATCTTATGTGTTTATAGGGCGCCAATGGGAGATTATAAGAAATTTACAACTAACTTAGATTCATTATTGAAAAGACTTTATAAACCACATACCGAATTTGTAATCTGTGGTGACATAAACATAGATTATCTATCGGAAAGCTCACGTAAAAGAAAATTAAACTCACTTCTTGAAACTTATAATCTTAGTCACACAGTAAGTTTTCCAACCAGAACACAAGCTGGAAGTAGTACTGCCATTGATAATATATTTATAGATAAAAGTAGATTGAATTCCTATTCAATAGTACCATTAGTCAATGGCCTGTCTGATCACGATGCACAAATTCTAAGTGTTTTCAATATGAGTGAAAAATTCCAAAGTGTTAATCTAAAAATAAAAAAAAGGATTATAAATGCTGAATCTCTTCATCATTTAAATACATGTCTACAAAATGAATCTTGGGAAAATGTATATAGTACCGATACCATTGATATTAATACTAAATTTAATGCATTTTTCACTACATTTACGAATTATTTCAATGAATGTTTTCCAGTCAAGGTGGTGAAAAAATGTAAAAGTAAAAACATGTGGATAACTCAGGGAATTAAAATATCATGTGCTAGAAAAAGGAATCTATATTTAATGAGTAGGAATAGTGTTGATCCTCATGTTCTTAATTACTACAAGAATTACTGTAAAACTTTGACAAAAGTTATAAAAGATGCAAAGAAAATGTATCTGAATGAAAAAATACAAAATTCAGATAATAAGATTAAAACTATTTGGGATATTATTAAAAATGAAACTAATCGATATTCAAAGAGTGAAAATATTACTTGCATTAAAATCAATGATAGTAAAATAGATAACCCAAAATCAATTGCAAATCATTTTAACGACTTCTATATAAATATTATTCAGAACTTAAACATTCAAGATTGTGCAGAAGATGCTGCACTTGGTTACCTAACTGATGCATTTAACACTGAGTTTTTAGGTCTCAAATTTATTCCCACTACCGCAGCAGAAATCATGCATGTGATAAAACAACTAAAAACAAAATATTCCTCTGGATATGATGAAATTCCAAGTAAAGTTCTGAAAGCTTGTTCTGAAATATTATCCCCTCCGTTAAGCTATCTATGCAATTTGTCAATGCAATGTGGTATTTTTCCAGAAAGACTCAAATATTCAATAGTAAAACCAATATACAAAAAGGGAGATAAATGTACTATTGCTAATTACAGACCCATATCATTATTAACAACATTTTCAAAAGTGTTTGAGAAAGTTATGTATAATAGATTATATCATTACCTGGAGTCGAACAATATATTCGTTTTAGAACAGTTTGGATTTAGAAAACAAAAATCGACAGAGAATGCTGCTTTTAGTTTGGTGGATGAAATACTAAATTCATTAAATTCGAAACTACATGTAGGTGGGATTTTTTGTGACTTGGCTAAAGCATTTGATTGTGTAGACCATAGTATATTAGTAAAAAAATTGAAGTTTTATGGTATTAAAGATGAGATGTTGGGTTGGTTTACATCGTACTTATCAAATAGAAAACAAAAAGTAGAAATAAATGTACCAAATAGTCATAAAGTTACTTATTCAGAATTTAGAAATATTAAACATGGTGTTCTGCAGGGGTCAATTTTAGGTCCATTGTTGTTTCTAGTTTATATTAATGATTTAGCCTTGACCATAAACAATTCATCCCATGTAATTTTATTTGCAGATGATACAAGTGTAATTATTTCAAGCAAACAATACGATCATTTTATAAACACTTCTAATACAGTGCTGAATCTAATGAATGAATGGTTCCATGCAAATAAACTAGCACTTAATGCTGATAAAACCAGTGCAGTCAAATTTAGTACACACAATAGTGCTCAGGTTTCCTACAGTATTCGATTAAATGGAACTCATCTCAAAGAATCTATAAGCACAAAGTTTCTTGGTTTAGAATTGGATAATCACTTGAACTGGAAAACGCATATAGAATGTATTACTCGTAAATTGAGCTCTGCCTGTTATGCATTAAGATCCTTATCTACTATTGGTGATATAAACTTACTTAAAATGTCATACTTTGCATATTTTCACTCTGTAATGAAATATGGATTAATATTCTGGGGTAACTCGTCTGAAGCTAAACACGTTTTTGTTTTACAAAAGAAAGCTATAAGAATAATGACCGGTGTGCATAAAAGGACCTCATGTAAAAATATTTTCCGAAACTTAGAAATCTTGACTTTACCTTGTGAATACATTCTTTCCCTAATGATGCTGTATATTAAGAACCAAGATAAATTCAGTACTAATCAAGACATTCATAATTTTAATACAAGACATAAATCAGATCTTCATCTACCCTCTGTTAGTCTAAGCTGTTTTAAAAAAGGAGTTCGCTATTCGTGTATAACAGTCTTCAATGCACTGCCTAATTATCTTAAAGATTTGAAGAACAACGAGAAAAGGTTCAGAAAAGAATTAACCAAATTTCTACATACTCATACCTTCTACACAATTGATGAATTGTTTATGCTTGTGAATTGAATTATTCTACTTAAATGACATGTACAATTTTATATAGCTCAACTAAAATATGTTTTTATATTGACTTAATCTGTTTACTATGTATTGTATTTTTTGTTTAGCATAACTGATGAATTGTATGTACTGTAAATTGAATAGTATACTGTATAGGTCAACTGATGAATTGTTTAAGCTTATAAATTGAATTAATCTACTTCATATGAATTGTATAGCTTAACGAAAATAAGTTTGTAAATTGAACTAATTTGATTGTATATGTTTGTATAGTTTGGCTGATGAATTGTATATGTTCTTAAAATGATTACTAGTCTGTGTAGCTCTACTGATGACTTGTATATAGACCTACTGTAAATTGAATGGTAATATGTATAGCTCAACTGATGAATTGTTTATGATTATAAATTGAATTAATCTACTTGATATTAAATGCACAAATTTGTATAGCTTAATGAAAGTATGCTACTTTGTATTGTATATATTTGTATAGTTTTGGCCGATGAATTGTATATGCTTTAAATTGAATAGTAATATATATAGCTCTACTGATAAATTGTTTGTGTTTGTAATTTGAAGTAGTTTGCATGATATGTATTATCAATTTCTGTATATCACAACTGGTTGAATTGTTTATGCCTTAAATTTAATTAAATTGTTTTGTATTATAATATAGCTCAACTTATGAATGATCGTTTGCGTTTGTAAATTTAATAATCTGATTGGCTATGTATTGTATACTTTTAGTAGAGCCATCGATGTAGCTCAGTCGACAGACTCGCTGGGCTGCTGATCCGGAGCTGCATTCGGGCTTGGGTTGGATCCCCCTTTGGACTTTGGTTTCTTCGGAGGTTTTCCCCAGCCGTGGGACTGAAGCCGGATGGTCTATGGCGAGTCCTTGGCATCAACCCCTTTGATTTGATTACCTGGTTGGGTTTTCCCGAGGTTTCCCCCACCGAAAAGGCAAATGCCGGGTAATATTTTGGCGAATCCTCGGACCTCATCTCATCTCACTACATCTCGCCAAAATGTAAAAAAATGTAAAAAAATTGTACAAAATTGTAAAAATTGTAGAAAATTACTAAATTGTAAAACTATAAAAATTTGTAAAAATTGTAATTGTAATATTGTAAAATGTTGACATGTTCCACATCTTAAAGCTTCATTGCTCATGTAAGATCTATGGAATAAAATAAATGAATGAATGAATGAATTACATTTTTCTGGACTGGCAGAAATATTTGCCTTCAGCTGTATACATTCAGAACATACATCAGTACTGGGGGATTTAAAATTTATATTGAATTTGTAAATAAAAATTTTCCTAAAAAGATTATACTTTACTTTCATCACTTGGTAATCATTTTCACGGTTATATAAACTCCGTATCATTTGGCAGATACTGTCTCGAACTCTTGTTTCGAGTATAGTGAAATTCTACTGGATTTAATCTCTGTATGAATTTTATTACAGCCTCCCTTCTGTTTGAATACAATTCAGTGCGCCTATCACCACCACTATTTTCCCTAGGACTTTGTCCAGAGGAAAGATTATTCCTACATACTCATTGCACTCGATCACGTGAAATGCCTAAGGGAGATAAAGATGTAGTTGAGCAAACCTGGATGATCTCTTTCTTTGTTGGAACTTGACAGTTAATAGCTACAGATTTCCTGGAACTATAGATTAACTTAGCCCTTGATCGCTTAGGTGCTGACTAGTTATGAATTTAAGTATATAATAGTCTTGCATAACTTTTCCTGTAGATGAATAGAACCCCTCATGAAATCTTCTGATATCTTGCATTTTCAGAGTTGAACAGGTGTATGTTTTTGTAAATGCGTGACGACGCTAGGGAGCTCAGGGAAGCGATTTAGATTTTATATCTATAATATACAAAAAGTAGACTTAGATTTCAGTGAGTATAAAAACATTACAAATGATACGCTGAAAGAGTAATGGAACAGAAAAATTCTCTCCGGCGCCGGGATTTGAACCCGGGTTTTCAGCTCTACATGCTAATGCTTTATCAACTAAGCCACACCGGATACCCACCCTGGCATCGGACAGAATCATCTCACTTTAAGTTCCAACTCTTGGGTTCCCTCTAGTGGCCGCCCTCTGCACTACGTCATAGATGTCTATGAATGTAGGACTGAAGTCCACACATGTGCTGAGGTGCACTCGTTATGAGTGACTAGTTGGCCGGAATAATTTAATATATATGATATGCGTAAATCACCTCGTGATTTAAGACGGCGCTTATTCTGTCGGATCCCGGCCAACTAGTCATTCATAACGAGTGCACCTCAGCACATGTGTGGACTTCAGTCCTGTGTTCATAGACATCTATGACGTAGTGCAGAGGGCGGCCACTAGAGGGAACCCAAGAGTTGGAACTTAAAGTGAGATGATTCTGTCCGATGCCAGGGTGGGTATCCGGTGTGGCTTAGTGGATAAAGCATCAGCACGTAGAGTTGAAAACCCGGGTTCAAATCCCGGCGCCGGAGAGAATTTTTCTCCATTCCATTAATCTTTCATTGTATGATGACGCAGAATATCTGCATGGAAATATCATATGTACTTCGGTACATTAAAATAATATATATTACAAATGATGTTATAATCAGAACTTGCAAAAACAATATCTTTCCTGGACTTTTTGTATTTTTCTCTTCTCTAATTTTTAATATTTCTTGTTCTTTTTCGACCATGTTCCTGTGATTCCATAATAAATGAATCTTCATTCATCATATACAACTTGAAAATAAACAATCTGTAGAGTTATGATCACTTTTAAAGAGGCAAAAAAGGTGGATGTTGCACTAGATAACAATGCACTCTTTACAAAGTCGAAATTAAGTAAAATGGAAGGAGTTGGGCGTTTTTTATGCATTATTTTGGCACCTTGTAATCTATATTCAATAATTCCATTAAAAAAACACAGAATTTTCTACCATTTTTACCTTATTTTTCAACAATTTTTTTTCCTCAACACTGAACATTAACGTGATTCTTCTTTGGATTACAAGAGTTTTGGAAACAAACATGCATTATATGAAATAAATGTGCATGGGATGTAACAAGTTTTGTTGCATAAATATGTATAGGAATCACATAAGTTTTGAAACAAACTATTTAGTGGATTACACAAGTTTTGAATAAGCAGAACATTTTCAGTGGCTATTTTATTAAGAATTACGTGCGTTTAGCTCAATCTTTCCTATATAGAACTGTTAAGGGATTAGTCCAGATGTCTGAACATGTACTACCTCGATTTTTTCAATTTTTGGATAAGACAAGTTTTGCATCTCAATGCCTCAAACACTAAATTGAAAACTATTACTGAGATTTTATCTGAGTGTAAAAATAAGTAATGTTAATACAGAGTGAAAGGATTTTGGTGACAGTCCCGTGAGATACGAATCCTGAGCATAGTGCAACTGGAAAAATTCTATGCCACGTCATTCCTTTGCGCTTACTTTTCCCAGCAATAATAATTTTATATGATTATTTTTGATCCCGTTATCTTTTAAACACATTTATAAATACACATTTTGTAAATATGTCTACAATACACTTTTCAGATTACCAGGAAACAATTGGCATTCATACAGTCCTCTCTGTAGATTAGAAACTCGAAAAAGTTTCATATCCAAGGTTCAAGAATTAAAACAGAAAATCAACGTCCCGAATTTAAAAGAAAACTTACAAATTAAACCAAACCCTTTAACACTATTAAATATAGAGTATAATCTAAATTTAACACAAGAAATACTGAAATCAGAAGTGAACACTGAAATAATGAAACAACAGTCTTTAGAGACAATTAATATTAGGTACCCTCCACAAAATTGGCTTCATTTATACACCGACTGATCCTTGATCTCCAGGGAACAAGGTAGAGGTGCAGGTGTTATGTGCTGTCTCTTCTCACTTTATAGATCTCTTGGATATGGAACAACAAGTGTTGATGGAGAAATCACTGCAATAAGTTCAAGTCTCAGGAATCTTCTATGCCACATCAATAAATTTAAAAATGCAGTTATATTGTCAGACTCCAAAGCAGCTATTCTATCAATAGTGTCTAAACACAAACCTTCATCTCAAATAGCAGAAATAACTAAAATGCTCTCTCAATAAAAGAATTGTATTCCAATGGATACCATCCCATTGTGGAATCCTGGGAAACAAGAATGCGGATGCTTTAGCAAAGAAGGGCAGCACTGCTACTTACAGACCTGTTACTAAATCTACGTATTACTCTGTGAAAAGATTTATTTAATCTACATACTTAGACTTCAACAAACAAAATTTGATAACACAATCTCAAGGGAAAAAAATGGAACTCTCTGCATCAAAATCCACAGTTAATTCCCGATTTACCACGAAAATCGTCTGTAGCTGCATTTAGATTGGCAACAGGCCACAATTGTTTGTCCAAACACCTGCATAGAATTGGAATATATCAGTCCCCTAACTGCGCATTGTGCAACTCAAACCAAGAAATGGATTCGGAACACCTCAAAATCTGTGCTTCAGTGGCTGGCCATGATAATATCTTTGAAAAATATTGGAGTGCAAGAGGTCAAATGACTTTATTGTCAAACGCCTGGCATTAGAAAACAACAACAAGAATACTTTTCAGTGGCCACAAATAATTTTGCATAATGTTTTTTGTTACATTACGGTTTAAGAGTAAGTATTTTAATACTTACAAACGTCTTTTAATGAACCTGAAGGTTCATTGCCGCCCTCACATAAGCTTGCCATCGGTCCCAATCCTGAGCAAGATTAATCCAGCCTCTGCCATCATATCCCACCTCCCTCAAATCCATTTTAATATTATCCTCTCATCTATGTCTCGGCCTCCTCAAAGGTCTTCTTCTCCCCGGCCTCCCAACTAACACTCTATATGCATTTCTGGATTGAGCCATGCGTGTTACATGCCCTGTCCATCTCAAACATCTGGATTTAATATTCCTAATTATATCAGATGAGGAATACAATGCGTGCAGTTCTGTGTTGTGTAACTTTCTCCATTCTGCTGGAACTTCATCCTTCTTAGCCTCAAATATTTTCCTAAACATATTATTCTCAAACACCCTTAACCTCTGTTCCTCTCTCAAAGTGAGAATCCAAGTTTCACAACCACAGAACAACCAGTAATGTAACTGTTTTATAAATTCTAACATTCTGCTATTTTGAGAGCAGACTGGATGACAAATCCCAAGTGTCATTTATATTTTGATAGGATATTTGAACTTATCCACCTTATCAAAGGATAAATTTCCAATTTTTATATTTCCATTTCATACTATGTTCTGTTACAAGGCATAACCATATATTTCGTACTTGCTTCAAGTAAAATTCCCACGTTTTCCCTAATCACTTGTGGATTTTCTCATAAAATATTGTCATCCGCATAGACAAGCAGCTGATAGAATTGGTTCAGTTCCAAACCCTGTCTGTTATCCTGGACTTTCCTAATGGCATATTCTAGAGCAGTGGTCATCAGGACTCACTGAAATGGGTTACGGGTAAACAGTGCATGGCAAAATGCACTCTCGTGCGGAAGGAAGCATACCCCCCAGTAGCATTGGATGCACACTGGTGCTGTAAGAGATCTGCGGGTAAGAGACGCTAGCCCAAGAGTGCAGTGTTCTGATGACCGCTCTTCTAGAGAAAAATTTAAAGATGATAGTGCATTTCCTTGCTTTAGCCCGCAATGAATTGGGAAAGCATCAGATAGAAACTGATCTATATGGACTCTGCTGTACATTTCACTGAGGCATATTTTAATTAATTGAACTAGTTTCTTGAGATTACCAAATTCAATAAGATTATATAAAACTTCTCTCTTAACTGAGTCACATACCTTTTTGAAATCTATGAATCCGGGGCTTATGTTGTGGTTTCGTAACAAGCTGTTTATTTACGGTGGTGGGTTGTTAGCTTATCGTCCAACTCCCAAGCTGGAGGACCACCCCTTATCCATTGTCCAGCGATTGTTTATTCAATATATTCACACCTGTCATCCATATATGGAGGCTGTCTCCTCTATCCGCAACGTGAGGACGTGCCTTGCTGTGGTGATAGGGACCCACCATACCTGGAAGCATTTCAATACTTTAATTAATATTAAATCAGTTTAAGTAATAGGTATTTCGCAACACTGTTACAAGATGCGTGTCTCACCTTAAGCCTGAGCACCGTGGGTACAGGTTATAAGGGCAGTCTCCTCGCGACTGCCATCTGTGCTCCAGGGAAGTGTTTCGTCTGTTGACAAATGCTTCTGAATTCACTGCGATGTAGCAATTTTTATAGAAACAAAATCGATTTCTTACTAAATAAAAAGAAAGGACGCAAATTGGCGAAAAAAGATTCTCTTCCTTTTATCTTAAGGATTTAGTGTGTGAAGTTGCTGTTATTGAACACCTTTGTTTTTATTTGTTTGCTTAGAGTATAGAACCTGTGTTTTGCCATAGGCATATCACAGGATATTTACACTATTATACACTTATATTTTGGATGCTATTCTTGAAGAGAACAGTAGATGTTGATGAAACTTGTCACTCTTACTGTGTTTATGTGTGTCATCGCCATCTGGTGCTGATTTTGCCTCGAGAGTATTGAAGGCCGGTCTGTTGAAAAGTGTGTGCATTCCGTCAGTAAATGCATTGCTGACTGCACAGTTTTCTCGGGGCAGCTCATAATGGGGACGGTGATTTGTTTATTCTGTGCAAGTATGATGTGAAGCATCCGTAGTTTGTCAAGAATTTGGTGATGATATAGTCTGGCCTTAGGGATATTAAGAGCCTATATGTGATGGATGGAATATACTGCTTCGTATGTAGTGCTACCTCTGTGTGTATGTTGTTGTATAATGTTAATGTTTATATAATAGTTTTGGATTAGTCGTTTGGAAAGAGGTAGTGGGATGGAGTTATATTGTATGGTATTTCTATATCTGGCTGCAGTTTTCGCCAGATATTCGGCTCTTTCGTTGCCCTTAATTCAGTGGTGTATACTGGTTTAAGGGTCTGGGCTACCACTGACCTTATTATTACACAAAATATATTTTAAAAACCCTATAATAAAATTCCTTACCTATTTATATGTGAATTCCAGAAGTCTTGATTGGGACGAAAATACTTTGATGACTTCGTCATTGAAATTACAGTTGGGCCGCTTGCGAAGTTTCTGTAGAAATGACTTTTCAATTGACATCAGTGCCAAGCCGGATAAACGTTCTTGTGTATGAGTTGATCTACAGTAGGATTTTATTCTCTTCAACGCAGAAAATGTTCTTTCTACCGATGCTGACATAGCTGGTATTGTCACAATTAATGTTGCCAATTTAAGGATTTCAGGAAAACTTGGTTCAGCTGGTTTTCATATATGGCAGATAATATTTCATGGATAGGTTTGTTCGAAAAATCAAAGACTTCTGCTGAATATATTACACTTAATTCATTTTTCAAACGTACTTGATCAAAGTGACTGTTATAGGACTGAAATAATTTGTTTAGTGCCTCATTCGGGAAGTTTTCACTATAAGCAGAAAATTTTTGAGAATCTAGAAAATGTGTGAACTGAAGCTTTCCATAATCAGAAAATCTGTCAGTAATTTCCATGTGCATACGATCTAGTATGCTGTAGTACAGCTGCCTGTATTTCAATTCATCATCTCCTTTTCTTCACTTTAATGGTGGTTCCATTGTATTGTCTGAAGAATTTTCATTTTCCATATTACTCCATATGGACGGAAACCCACTATGTCTGAACTCGGATATAGTATGTTTTAACTTTGATACCTCTTGCAAGCAGTATGCTATATCTAGACTTTTTGTCTGAAGAATATTGTAGAGCACATCTGTATGTGCGAACACTCTAGCATAGACTTCAAGAAGAAATATATTCTGAAACTGTGTGAAAAAATACAAATATCCTTGAGCCTGCACAATTACATCATCATCCCAGTTTTCTTCAGAGTCATTACAAATGATATTTTCAAAGAAAGCAGTCAGTTGTGCTCTGTATTCCTTTACTGTATTTACAAGCCGAGATGTAAAATTGCATCTAGTTGGTGCTACTTTTGGGAGTTTCTTTTTCATAAATTCCTTGAGTTTTTCTGATCTTTTAGGAGATGATGAGAAAAATGCAGCTAAACCCGACAGTATTTTGAAAAAAATGCGGCATTCTGGAATGGATAAAGTAGTTTGTTGCAAAACTAAATTGAGAACATGGCTGTAACAATGGACAAATAGTGCTTGAGGATACTTTTCTTGAACTTTTGTTTTTAAGCCATTAATATTTCCCGCCATAACTGAAGCACCATCGTATGTCTGTGCAATTAACTTATTGCCGACATTGTATTCTGCTATAACACCTTCCACATGCTGAAACAAAGCAGCAGCAGTTTTGCCCGAACTGACATTTGTGAATCCTATAAACCGTTCTTGAACATTGGCAGTACTGTCGACATATCTTAAAACAGTGGACAATTGACTCTGATTAGAGCAGTCACTTGTTTCATCAACAACAATGGCCACAAAAGGTGCTTCTTCTATTTCAGATTTTATGTTCTTTATCATAACCCCACTTATACCAAATATTAAGTCATTCTGAATTGCGGGAGAAGTACCACGGAATACTGTTGAACTCTCAAGATGATTGGCCAGTAAATGGTCAAATTCACTTAAGGAACTTAAATATTCAATATAATTTCCTCTATTGTCTGATTCCACACTCTCATTATGACCCCGAAAAGCCAATTCTTGTTTTTCTAGAAAGCAGACTGTGTTAATAAGACGCAGTAAAATCTCCCGATTTTTTTTTTTCACAAGAGCATTGTGTTGGTTGATGTGTAGAACTTTTTGCTTATCTAGCTGTAAATCAATTCTTGTCTTCCCAAAGTTTGCAAAGTTCATGCTACTATAAATATGAGCTTTTGATTTGTCGTGTTGTAGGACTGCCGTTCGAAGGGAGTTCATATTAGAAAACCCCTCTTTTGACCACACATTAGTTTCGCGGCTAAATAACAAACATGGCCAGCAAAATAGTTTAGACAGTTTAGAACTACCACACAACCAATTCCACTTACCATATGATGTTGAAGTGAAATGGCGTGTGTACTCACGCTGTTTTTCTTTTACGTCCATGGACAAATTTAACTCAGGAGTTGGTCTTTCCATTTTCACAATTTCAACTTTCTCGTTGTATGTACGACGGTTAAAAGGCACTTTTAATAAGCCTTCTATTACACAGTCATTTTCAACACAAACCTCTCCAGAAACTTGTTCTGCCATATTTTTCACAATATCACTTAATTGGGAAATTAAAAACTTAATAATTCACAATTAATATAACTCTTAGACACTCGAACAAATCACAAATTTAAAATACTGCACTGCAAGAACACAATCACATTAATGAGCTAGCGTACTAAGCATATTGTTGCTTCGCGCCTTCCAAGAAACCGATCACGAGAGCGGCAACTCACCCACCTACAGTGCACGATGGAAACTTGAGGGAGCGGGGGGACGGGGAGTTGTGCGACATGAGCGGAACGGTCACAGGCTACCCTTCGCGGCAGCGGTTTCTCCAGTGATGCCGCCTTGACAACTTGTTTCTTTTCGAGAGCAGAGAGCGCATATAAATCTAACAATTACTTTAATTTTAATTACTGTGGTAAAACTAATACGGTAATACAAAATTATTACATTGTGTTATATTATAAACTTTTTCTTTTGTAATTTCCTTGGGCTACTGCCGGTAGCCCCGGTAGTCCGCAAAATACGCCCCTGCCTTAATTCCAGAGTGGCCTTTGATCCAGATCAGTGAAATTTCGGTAGTTCTCTTTCTGATGTACACTGCAATCGGCTGTGTCATTCTTTTGTTTGCTACTGCATGAAGTGCAGCTTGTGAGTCGACGTGGATGCCATACGATGTTTTATCCTTACATTGGGATATTATCCAATCAATTGCCGGAAAACTGTGCATTCGTTTCCTAATCTTGGAGTTTCTGTGTATATTTCTAACGATTTTTGTATTGCTGCCACTTCTGCTCCGACGTGTTCCTCCATTTTGGAGCCATCTGTAAATAGCTGTACATTGGTTGAGCTAACTTTGCCACTGAAGTCCACATTTATAATGTTGTCTATTGAATGTATTTTACTGCCACATTCTGTATAATTCTTCTTACCACCATTCACAGAAGATATGCAGCTCTTTGCTTGTTTCATTCTCTACGAACTGAAACAACCCAGAACTCACCACGAGGAGGTGGCTGCATGTCGAGTTCCGCCCTGCCCATCCCAACCTCCCTACCTTATGGGCAAGTACATCCATTATTCATTCTTTGTTATTTTCAATCATTGTTCATACTCTGTGACATCAATCAATATTTAGGTTTGCATTTCATATCTCTTTTGTTTCAATTTGTAAAAGTCACATTATTAAAATACTCCAATACAATATAATCAGTCACTGTATGTTTGTGCAACGAAAAATGTGAAGAAATACTTGATGTCATTCTTTTTGTCTCTCATTTTTTTCTTTTTTGTAGAACCGTTCATATAAATGTATGTACGATAGCTGAAGTGTAAGATATGTAACTTTCGGTGCGATGAATAATATTTTTTCACACGAATTTAATAACTTTTATTTCTTGTTTCTCTATTTTGTGGTTTTCTCTTTTTCTATTTTCTCTCTATCTTTTTATATTTATTGAAGTTTCTCTCTTTCTTCTCTTGAAATACTCTACATAAAATTTGAATTGGAAATTGTGAAGAAAATATGGAAACAAACATGTCAATATCCACTTTCAATATTTCTACCCATTTTTTCCATATCAATGATTGCAGGGTTGGGCAGATAAAACTGGCCTGCCTCTTCTCATTTGATTTGAAACAAACTTTTTTTCAAAGGAATGGAATAAAATGGATAAATGAATGTGTCCTGTGCTAACCGTCGTAATAGATGTTGACAGTGCCCTCCACCAACATCTAGACACTTCTGTGCACATCTTAACAGGTTCATATAAACACGTGTCAATTTCTCGCGGATGATAGTGCAGATGCTATTCCTGATGTTGCCCTTCAGTTCATCAGTAATACATGGATTCTGCTCGCCTTCTATCTGGACACTTCAACTTATGGTATGAATTCAGGAAATGATGACTACGAGTCCTCGAAAGTCCACCACAAAATTGGCTCAACACTTGTGAACGTGTGTTAAAGGCTTTGAAATTCAAACCATACCGAGTGACAGCAACTGAAGGAGCCCGATAAGAATAAATGTTTAAATTTCTACTGCTGGTTGTTGAATATGATTACGGATGGTGACTTGGACCCACTGTTGTTTATCATGATTGATGAGGCTTGGTTTCTTCTATCAGGATATGTAAACTCTCAAAACAGGTACTGGGCGACAGAAAATTCTAACCTAGTGTACGAGCAACCCCAATGCAACCAAAAGATCGGTGTGTGGTGCACTATGACTGCAAAACGCATTATCTGACCAATAATCTTCGACACTACAGTCAACACGGCTGTAGACTTGACTTTCTTGGATGAATTCTATCCCCAACTAAAGAAGAGGAGCGTAATTACTGCTTCTTTCAACAAGATGGAGCAACAT
The DNA here is from genome assembly GCF_040183065.1 of Periplaneta americana. NCBI lineage: Eukaryota > Metazoa > Arthropoda > Insecta > Blattodea > Blattidae > Periplaneta > Periplaneta americana. The sequence goes on along the minus strand of NC_091123.1, from coordinate 136,974,071 downwards.
CTGACACATCTGAGAGGTCACTTACGCGTATTCATCACATGTTCACCGAAAAGCGAATTGTGAGCAAAGGCTTGTGGCCACCCTGGTCACTAGATTTGTCGACATGTAAATTTTATTTAGGGGTGAGGGAGTACTTAAAGGGGAAAGTGTATGTCTCAACTACATGGGCTTGGCCAATGGATAGGGAGAAATGAAGCATGTAGCTAGACACATATTTGAAAATGGAAACTGATATCAATCTCGTTATTGTTACAAGACAGGAAGTATGACTCCTGTTCAACGTATGAATCCTTTTGTTTAAATTTTCCTGATAGGGAAGAATGGGAGAGAGGTCACCTTAACCAATTCCCATGTCGTAGTCTGGTGTGCTTCACGGATGGCTCCAGAACTGACAGCGATGCTGGAGCAGGGATTTATGACATAAGACCCAGAGCTAAAATATCTATCCCCGTTGGTGAATACACTATGGTTTTGCAAGCTGAAGTGTTTATTATATTAGCTTGCGCTCAGGAAAATCTAAATAGATCATGTCAAGGCCTGAATATCATTATTTGCTCTGATAATCACACTACACAGGGTATGCTAAGTGTGCACAGAGTTTTTCTCCAGGCTGGCTGAAGAATGCAGAACTAGTCTGGAAAATATCTATCAAAATGTCCCAGGATACAGTGGAATGTATGACAATAACAAGCCGCCTATTGGCCAATCAAGGAACTTCCTTCCAATGCTATGGCCCTGAACCCTGTGTTGGCATCTCTAACTATATAATCATACAGGTTCTAAAGAAGAGCCTGATGAAAAGTTTAGAATCTAAAATTGAATTAACTGAACAATCCTAGCATTGGAAAGGATAATTTTTAAGATGGTTAACTGGAATTTTGACCAGACACTGCCATCTACATATATTGTCACCTACATATATTGAGCCTTAATGATGACTCAACTTGTAGGAATTGTAGGATGGATGCTGAGTTATCACTTGACATTTTGCTGGATTGCCCAGATTAAAGCCAATCAGGCACCGTTGTCTCGGGAAACAAACATTGTCTTCTGAGGAAATTAATCCCAGTAGCATAGCAAAGCTGGTAATGCATTGCAGTCTCCTGGGTTGATCTGCAGTGTATGGGGTGCACAAAGTGCCATTTGTGCCCAAGTGTTGTAGCAGTAATTTACACCCTTAATTTAGAACAATATTAAGAATAAGATTATATCCCGTTCAGTTATTGCGCACACCATTTCCAATTCCATTTGCTGCTAGTTTTTGAGTAATTTCTTTCCTCGGTATAATTGTCTTGACCATCTGAATTCTGAAGAATTGCCAAAATATATATTTCCCTTAATATGGTGGTGGTTATTACGTTTATATAATAAATCACAGTACATATTTTTTCGTCTGCCCTAGATAATTTTTTTACATTTCAAACATGATGTTTTTGTTTCTTTTAAAGTAAGCTTTATGTTATTTAATGTTCTCTAGCATTGTCTTAATACTTTATATTGTCTCTTTTCACATCACCGTTGTTCTTATTACTGATCCATTACTCATAATAATATCAGGAGTTATTTTCAGTCTTTTATATTGAGGCGCTGAAGATGTTTCTCCACGCAGTCAGTTCTCACTATTTGCCAATATGAATAAGGCGACTATGTCTCTTCTTGTCTTACGACTATCTTTCAACCAGAGTTCACTTGCCCTCTATGTTTAGTTACATTTTCGTTGCACATTATTGCAGTTTATTCCAACTTCGGTTTTGTTACACGTTTAATAAAATCTTGCGAGTTTTCTATTACAGCAGAAGAGTCGTAACTTTCAAGCGCAAACATAAAAATTAGAACGATTCTTCAGTGTTGGATGTTCTAACTTTCTTGAATAATGCAAATTTTCAAAAATTAATATTCTGAAGTCTATTTTTGCTATGCATTACCTAAAATTTCTACATTGTTGTAGCATAAAAGGTTATTGAATATTGCATACAATAGTTAAATGTATTGTCATTTTAGAAATTAAGATTTTACCCTTCATCTTGGTGTTGGAATATCAAAGTAAGTTTCCATTATCTTGGTTATAAGTCAAGAAATTATTAACTGTTTAATATTTCAATGTTGTATTTATTGCGAAGTGTATGCCTCTGTTGGGTACAATTTTAATTTCCGTTATTTTTTTAGTTGGTTATTTAACGATGCTGTATCAACTATTAGGTTATTTAGCATCGATGAGATTGGTGATAGCGAGATGAGGCCAAGGATTCGCCATAGATTACCTGGCATTCATCTTACCATTGGGGAAAGCCTCCTCGAAATAAACCCAACCAGGTAATCGGCCCAAGTGGGGATCGAACCCGCACCCAAGCACAACTTCAGACCGGCAGGCAAGCGCCTTAACAGACTGAGCCATGCCGGTGGCTGAATTTTCATTATTACGTCCTCATATATTTCTCCAGTAAAATAAATGCTCTGGAGTACAAGATTATTAAATTTGTATAATATGTAATAATATCACAGTTACACATTCAGTAAAAGCAGTCTGCACTTCTGTCCACTCAGTAACCGCTGTAGTGAAGTAAGCTTCCATTGAAAGAACTTAGAACAGATGCAGCTCACCTTTGCTGCCACAACTTAAAATATTTACAATTTTAATAGAGGAAATGTTAAAGATACAATTATTGTTAAGATTCTAATTTATCTTTAAATCAACAAAGTGATTGTGTAAGGACACATTACCGGATTACATATAATATATTGACTAGGAATTATGTGGCAATAAAATTTTCGACAAAATAATACTAAGAGATTAATTATCAAGGAAGTACAGTAATTTAGAGTGTCGCTAAATAAAAATTACAAATATTAATGAACAGAAGCGTGTAGAACTGAGAATAAGTCTAGCTATAGAACTATGATGGCACGAGAAGGCAATAGCAGAATGCAGTTAATTCTCGGATAGCATTATGCGGTGTTCACAACAGTAATTCAGACAGCGGAAAACTTCTATAACACTATAATATGCCAAAGTAGCTATTTAATGTTAACTGGAAAATGAAATTATGATTTAACAACATTGAAGCATTATACTAATTTTATAATATAAAACTATTTTATCTTCTTGTATTTAAGGTGTGATTACGATTACCACTGTAGCTGTAGATTTAATTTTTCTAGACTTTGTCTTAATTAAATTGGTCTTTTCAAAATCATTTTACACACATATGTACTCATGTGTGTCTAATAGATGCGAATAGGGAACTGTGTTTCTGGACAGCAGACAAGAATATATTCAACTGTTCTAATGTTATATCAATGCTGATTATATCAGCCTCTTATAATTTGTCCAAGCCATCTAGTATGTTAAGTGTTCGCATAGGCTTCCGCGGCTGGTGTACATGATGTGTGAATAAGCTTCAGGGCTTCTACCGCGTTGTCTTGGTGTTGCTGGCTGACGTTTTGACCGCTGTGTTGTGGTCATCTTCAGAGCAATTGTTGGATGAGGAAATATTCTGCGAGCTCATATAAATATAAATAAAAATAAAATAGTCTCGATGGGGGAAGTACTTGCGGTGATAGGTCGTAGGTTCTCCTTCTGGCATCTGATTGGTCCTACGTTGTCCAATCCGGTTGAGGTCTGTATGAAGGGGAGTATTCATATTAAATACTGGCCCTCATAAGGTCCGAAAGAGTGACCTTGAGACTGTGCCCGATGTCCGGATGAAGGGGGGGGGGCACGTACATGTGGAGACCTAGTTTCTCGTTCCTAAGTATGATCTTGGAATAGACTTCCCCATGAGTTGCTGAGTTGTAACCCCTCATCCTTGTTGATGTTGTTGTTTGATGTGGAAGGCTTCTTTAACCAGTCTTCTGTATAAGTTGTCTTCTTTATCTATTATCCTGATATTGTCGAATTCGATGGTGTGGCCTGAATCTGCTGAGTGTAAGGTTATTGCTGATTTTTCGTATGGTCCGTATTTGCAGAGTCGGATGTGTTCCTTCCTTCTATCTTCCACCATACGTCCAGTTTGGCCTATGTATTTTAAACCGCAGGAGCAAGGGATCATGTATATTCCGGCTGATTGGAGGTATGGAAGTTTATCTTTGACTTTGACTAATGAGAGGGAAATCTTGTGTGTGGCGTTGTACAGTATACCGTCTTGATATTGAATTTCCTCAGTAATTTCCCAATTCTGTCTGTGGTTCCTTCTATGTATGGGAGAAAGGCCACTTTTTAATTCGAACTCAAAGGGGAATTTTAAAAACTTCTAATTATCGAAACTTCGAATTAACAAAAAAACACTTTATTTTGCAAAATAGTGTGCCCTGAAATAAATTTATTTCATACAAATACTATAATTAACATGCAATGCAACTCACTCTTTTAATTTCCATATTTTATCCATAAAAAGTGTAGTCCTAGTAGCGTGGCACAGTGTTTAAAGCACCTGAGTACAAGACAAACAATCAGTAGAAAATAAAAACATAAATCTATCACTAGAAAAAAACACACATCATTAGGCACATAGCCTACAAGTTTTTAAACGAAATGCCATTTCTTTCTTGAAATCCACTGAACCAACCCCAACTTGCTTTAAAGTTTTTAACGCCCAATTTTTCTGCGAATTCTTCTGCCTTGGTACACACTAATGGGCCACTCAATGGTATGTTGCGATCACGCGATTGTTTGAACCATTTGAGCACACACTCATCAACTTCAGGAAATTCACCTCCTCTTATGCATTTCCTATTTCCACCACTTTGTAAATTCCAACTCTCCAATATTTTTTCTTTATTCTTTATGTAGGTGGATGAAGTGTTCGGCAATATTCCATATTCCTTGGCAATAACGTTCCTCTTTTTTATTCCCTTTTCTACTTCCCTGAGCACTTCAACTTTTTTTGCCAGTGTTAAACTGGTGTACCGGTACACTCTGCGTTTTGACGTTGTACGTAAAACGAGTCACTGAAACATTCCTATCAACTGAAGGTTTTAAGTTCACTGAATTTTGTACTGCACGTACTGTGAAAGTAAGGGAGGGTACTGTACTTCGTTATTTCCAGTTATTGGGCGATGAGGGAGGGGTGGGTGTCTACCTGAAGACACAAAGCGCTGGACAATAAGGTAGAGTTCGTTTGCCAGTAGTCACAGTCTAACGGAAATTCAACAATAAGCAACTAGGAATGTGGAAACTAGAAGATGGATTCTTGGAAATTTTAACTGAGATGTACACGAACCATATTTCGACTTTTATAAAATTCAGAATACTTTTTTCATAATGAAAAAATTAAATTGTTCCTTCGAATTATCCAAATGGTGGCTTCAAAACGTCGAATTAAACGTAAATTTTTTACGTTATTTTAAATAGGAGTTTCAAGGGGATTGTACTTTTATTCGAATTGCCCAATAATTCGAATTATCGAATATCGAATTAACCAGTGTCCACTGTATATATATATATATATATATACGAGCTTGCAGACTATGTCCTTATCCAACAACTGTTCTGACGATGACCACAACACAGCGGTCGATATGTCAGCCACCAACACCAAGACAACGCGGTAGAAGCCCTGAAGCTTATCCACACATCATCTGGTATGTTATTTTATTTATTCAGTAAGTTTTAGACATATAATGAAATGCCAATTACAACAAAAATCAATATTTTGTGTAAAATATAAATTTGGTATGGGCAGGGCCGCCGAGAAGGGGGGGCAAAGGGGGCGAGTGCATATGGGCCCATGAGCAATAAGGGCCTGTCAGATTAAGTGAGTCTGATTACCTTTTATTATCATGAATAATTATTCGTAGATACATACGGGTACTATACAATTTTGTAAGAATATTTGTTCCATAAATTTGACATATTAACTCAACAATAGTAGAATTAATACAAATTACCACTTCATCTGTAAATATTTGACTTTTATATAATAAAATATCGGATTTCCTGCATTAACATTCACCGACACGACAATTGAGGCCCACGGCATTTGTCTGAACTATGTTCCCGTCACTTATCTTGAACACGTAATTATTTATTGGCTTGTCCTTCTTAACTACCAAACCCTCGCTGACCCACCACAATATGGCAGTGGACTCTCTCAAACCGAAGTCGCAGCATACATTTCTTTTTCAGTACATTGTATGTTTCGTGTCGAAACTTTCGTCTTTTCTTTGTCGATTGTCTAGTAAATTCTGTTCATTAGTGTTAGTGGTTATAGTTTAACTGCACAATGAAGAAGTACAGGCATAAGTCGGGAGCTAAGAAGCACAAGGAGAGACAGAACAAATTGAAAGATAGTAATATGTGTGCTAGACTGCATGAAAAATATTATGAAGATATTAATAAAGAGATCAGTGATGAGCCGAAATATTTTAAAATCAATTCATGCCTCTAATTTAGGGCAACCCCACTGAAACCTATGAATCTCCTAAATAGTCTGAGAGAATTAAACCTGGATACTTCATTTCCAAATATTTGTATAACCATTAGAATATCTATACAATTCCTATGACAGTTGCTGATGCTGAAAGATCCTTCAGCAAAATGAAGGAAATAAAAAATGTATTCAGATAAACAATGTGTCAAGAACGACTGAGTAACCTTGGCCTCCCTAGTCTGGAGAGCGATCTTGCTAGGTCTTTAAATTTTGATGACATAATTGATGATTTTGCATCAATGAAGTCAAGGAAAGTTGTTTGTTGATGCTCGATTCAAGTTAGAAATTACAGTGTTCAAGAATAATGTTTTATGAATATAATATATTGTGCTAATGTGAAGTTTTCCTAAAAGTTTTCAACGTAATAAAAGTATACAGTAGAATTTGGTTATAGTGATCTCGTTTTGTGCGACACCTCACCTATAACGTCAAATATTCTGTGGTCCCAACTAATTCCCCAGAAGACATATGCTTTTCTACCTTGCTTAACACGACAAACGTATATGCGTCTACCTCGCATATAACATCATTTTCAACCTCAGTTTGGAATACAATTTTCTAAGAACCAAAGTATTTTAAGAAATATTTTGCTGAAATCTGGCAAATCCTTTACTGTTCCCTTCTATCATAGATCTCTGGAATGCAGGCAGATTCCCCATTCCATTGTAACCTGCCCGAATTCATGCGGTATTAATGGTACCTGCATGCGGTCAGTTTCGACAGGAAGTTTTCACTCAGTGCACGCATTTGAACGCAGTATGGCCAGTAAAAGAAGTGAGTGACACTTTAGAAGCCATTAGAATTGTGAACATTTCTATGAAGCTAGAGGAGGGAGTATGAAGCTAGGAGAAGGAGCAGTGAAATTGCAACTAAAATAATGAACATAGAATTTAATTTAGAAAGTGTATATTGGGAAAGTAGGAGACAACAAAGTAAAATGACTGATTACTTCTCTCCTCAGTAAATAAGTTTGGTGAGTAATGAAAAAACTCTTTTAATACAGAATACTGTATTTATAATTGTACATGTATTTTATTGTGTTCATGGTATGCTTAAAAGTGAATACATAAATCTAAAATAAGCCTAATTACGTTTATTATTTTTCATTTTCCACCTCACTAGACTGATAATATGAATCTCGGTTACTACGACACTCGTTTATAACAACATAATTTTCAAGGTCCCTTGGATGTCGTTATAACCAAGTTCTTCTGTATATTTTTAAGTTCGTATCTGTGTATGGGGTTATCTTTTATTTATTTTGCAAATAATTATTATGGTTAGAATAACTGCTAACTTGTAATTGTTCCTTTTTTCAAAGGGGGTCCGAGTACAGTATTGCATAGGGGCCCATAAATTCTGTCGGAGGCCCTGGGTATGGGTAATGTTATGTAACATAAAATGTTAATACTTAAAATATTAATACAGTATCGTAACAATTTAGATTATAAAAACCCAAATAATTTATTTTTTATTAGCGTCCCTCAAAAGAGTATACGTTTCAGCTGCCTTTCAGGTAACTGTGGTAGTCCGAAATTACATTTGTAAATATTAATCGTGCTTTAATTGTTTCCTTTAATTCTCATCTCCAGAAAAAAAAAATCATCACAAAGAGATTTATCAACTTAAGTTACTTTAAATGAATTGCAATCCAAATAACATTCAAGGAAATCTCTGGACGCTATGTTCTTCTCATAATTATGTAAATAATTTATTTTTAACTATATCATGTTCTTGTAACTCCTCACCAGTGAGTTCACTGTAGTGCTCCATGGATGGATAATTTTTTAACTATTGCATATTAACTATATTGCATGCTATTGCGTAAATTATAAAATACTACGGTCCTCATGTTGAATAAATAGTTTGTACGTTTTCTGAAACTAATTATGAAAGTAATGGGAAAGTTGATAGATTTTCTTTTCTTTATTCTTCATAATTAATTTAATTTGGAAAAATAAACTGTATAAACTATATGCTTTGACGGTTTTACTATACCTAAATATAGTTACTTAACTTTTATTTTGAAAGACCTTTTCTTATAGAATGAGACAGAATTGTACAACTAATTTTAGTTGATAACAATTAAAGTTTTATCATAAACCGTCAGTGCTTATCTATTTAACAAATGTATTAGTTTTACAATAATTTGTTACATTTATTTTGTTTTAAACATTTTCGGCTTGATTAAGCCATCTTCAGAAAGTATATGCCCATGTGCATGAGGTTGGTACATGTATATGTAATACAAATAAATAAACCAATTAACATATCTCTCTATAGAAGTAATTGAACATATGGCAAGGTTAAAACATTACTGTGTTAAAACTGGCTATATAAGCCATAATCAAAGTTATTAAAATTATTACATACTAAATTAAATTAAAACATATGTGATACAATTGTGGTTGAAACAGGTTGGTATCTGTGTTGAATTCCAGATCTGACAGAGACTTGTGCATTCTCATTTTTCCAGAAATATGTGCCTTAACAGCTGTGGGGGAAGAAAAGAAAATGTATCAAGTTATGATACCTATTATTCTAAATTGTAATAGAGGGTTATGTACAAGTACAGGGCAAAGTGCATATATAGGTCAAATGCTGTTATAGCTATAAGCTTAATAAGCCACATAAATCTAGATACAGACATCTCAATGTGAAAATATGTATGCGAGTGCACGGAACAGTTGTACTATTGAAATTAAAATGCTATTAAAATTTACAAGATCGGAATTTATTATATAGAAACTAAGCCTGTGGTGTGATTAACTGTGTTATAGAATGAGGCTGATCAAATCCAACTTACAATCATGAGTGCTGCGGAGCTATCCCTGTAGTCGTTGAAGGTGGTGAGACAACTGTTTTGTGCGTGGTGTTTACAGAAATTACGTAAACTAGGTCACAGCTGACGGTGGAAGGGGGGGGGGGAGAATGGTTATAGGTTGAAAAGCCATCACGTGGGTTATGTGCGTTCAGATTGAATAAAGGGTTGTGTAACCTTGGAATCTGTCCATTTAGAAGGAGTATGCCTAATTTAAATGCCCGGGCTATATGAAAATCTTCGGCTGCGGTAATGTGTATGCAATTATTTAAGGGAAGTATTATGTGCAAAGCTTCGTTGATGTTAGTTAACTCATGGCCATTCTCAATTAAGTGGGTCGCATACTTGGACTTTCTCCTATTGTATTTAAAGTCTGCGACGTGTTCGCTGTACCTGGTTTTAAAATTTCTACGAGTCTGTTTTGTGTATTTGTGTGAGCAGTTCTTACACTGTAGCATATATATATATATATATATATATATATATATATATATATATATATATATATATATGCCACTGTTCTGATACTTGTCGATTGCATTAAGTTTGTTGGGAATAATATTATTGAGTTTATTATTTGTACGAAAAGCTAATTCAATGCCATGTTTTTTGTATAGATTTCTAAGCTGATTGGAGACTTTTCCAAAGTATGTCATACTAACTCGTTTCTTTGTTGCAGTGGAGATGTCTGCCGAAAGTGTGGTATGCTGGTTGCATGACAACTTGCTTTTTCGTTTGTGAAATAATTTATCTATATCCCGTTTACTGAAGTCGTTGGACCTTGCTAAATGAGTGATATAAGCATACTCTTTATTGAACCGTTTTTTGCTTAGTGGAACCATTAGCAATCTATCAATGAAGTAGGGCCTATCTGAATTTACTGAATTTATGTGTTTCAGGGTGATTTGATTCTTTGCTTATGGTATGATCAGTAGAGTTGGGTTTTCTGAAAATACCGTAATTTATCTTTGAATTCATTATGAATAAAAGTAGGTCCAAAAAATTTATTGATCGGTTTATAGCTTGTTCAGAGGTAAAAGTTATATTAGAATGTAAATGATTGAAGGCGTTGGTAATGCTATCAGTAATGTTGTTATCGTTCTCATACAGGAGTAGCGTATCATCTACATATCTGACATAAGCAGTAATGTTGAACTGATTTGAAAGGGCGGGAACGTTGTTTGTTTTCCAAATTCTGTAAGAAAATTTCTGCTAATAAACCGGAAAGTGGATCGCCCATAGCCAGGCCTTTATTCTGTTGGTATATAGTGTTATTAAACTTGAAATAATTTTGTTTTAATGAAATCCTGAGGAGATGGATCACTTGATCAATTAAGGCAGAATCTAATTGAACTTCCGTAAGTTTAATTCTAATGATGTCCAGAGTCTCATCTATGGGAATATTTGTGTACAGGTTGGAAACGTCTAAAGAAAGCAATTTGGTCCTTTTTTAGGTTTTAATTTTGCAAGTTTCTTAATTAAGTGTTTGGTATTTGTGATATATTTGTTATCCAAAATCAAGTTACACTTCAAAAAGTTATGTAAAAATCTATTAATTTTCCTGTTAGGTGCGTTTTGACTATTTACAATAGGTCTCATAGATAACTCTACTTTATGAGTTTTAGGTAATGCTTTCAGAATAGGGGCCTGGGGATTAATTTGAATTCATTTATTAATGGAATTCTTTGGAATGAGATCTGGATAGTTCTTAAGTGCTGTTTTTAATTGTTTTTGGTAAACATCTGTAGGATCTGTGTTGATTTCGGAAATGTGATTGTTGACAAAAAATTCTTTTGTCTTTGTAACTACTGGTCCTTAGACATAAGAACCACAGCATCATTCTTATCAGCCTTGGTATGAATGATTCTTTCCTGTTGAAGTTTTTGACGTAAGTCGGATAGTTTTTTCTTGTTACGTTTAGCTCGTTTGAATTCAGTGTTATGGTTTTGGGGTCATTCATGCATTTATTAATAATTTCGGCTGAACTGTAGCTGAGAAAATCTTTGTTCACATGATCGCATTTTCTCTCTCTCTTTCTCTTCCTTTTTAATTTTTATTTTACAATTAAATTTATTTTTAAAACACTTGTTGGTAAATCTTTTCTGAAGTTTCTTCTTGAACACCTTGTGGAAGTCAGATATTGTTTTGTTATCACAATGTCGCGGTCGTGGCAAGAGTGAAAGGAAAGTGTGCAGCTGCATAGTTATATTGTAATGCCTGTATCACATTATTATACTATGAAACTGCTTAAATTTAACTGCTTGTATGAACAAGGCTGCAGTGTTGAAAATCAAATTGAATATTGTTGTTTATTAGCTATTTATCGCTATGAATAGTAACCACAACTCTCAGTTACATTCACAATATAATAGCCTATATCAGCGTTTCTCAAACTATTGTCCTTGGACCACTTGTGTCCCCGAGGTCTGCCCTTGTGATTCTTCAAAAAGGACAGAAGAAAAAATCAAATTCAAATGAATTGCGTATCACACTATCTGAAAATCTCAGAGTTTGGAAATGACACATAACAGTCACCTTTCACTTTTACTCCCAGTACTGACCTTTTATGAAATTTATTACCCTACCTGTCTACCGAATTCCCACTCTACTAAAAAAAAAAAAAAAAAAAAAAAAAAAAAAAAAAAAAAAAAAGGATTTAAAGCACTATGAACATGGTGTTTCTCGCCATCTTTTCCCTGCACATCAGCTGACGACATGTGGCTAAGTACATTGGCATATCTTCCAGATATATTCTCAAAACTAAACGAACTAAATCTCTCTCTACAAGGTAATTCTTTGACTGTAAGAGAAAAAAGTGTTCAGGAGGAAACTTGGTTTGTGGGTCAGATCCGTAAAACAGAGGATTTTTCACTATTTCCAACCCTAGAGTCTTCTTTGATTGAAATTGATTTCGTTATTGGAAAAAAAAAAAATATGCAATGATATACGTTCATATCTCGAAACTCTGAGGTCACAATTTGAAACTTATTTTCCATGTAAATATGACGAATTTTCATGGGTTCGCGATCCCTTGATATTGAAAATAACAAACTTTCATTGAGTGAAAGAGAACAGTTAATTGAAATCTCGACTTAAAATGAAATTCCAAGCATAAGGTATGGTTAATTTCTGGACCTCAACACAATTGAAAAGAGAATACAGTGAACTGTACAATGGTGCTTTACAGATTATAATTCAGTCTGCTTTTACGTATCTGTGTGAGAAAGGGTTTTCATCACTAACTCTAATAGAAACAAAGTACCGAAATCGACTCGATGTATGTAACGATCTCTGACTTAAGCTTACCAGCATATTTCAAAATATAGAACAACTGCGCAAGAATCGGCAGGCTTATCCATCTCATTAATGAGAATACCAACATTTATTTATTTATTTACTTACTTACTTATTTACTTACTTATTTATTTACTTACTTACTTATTTACTTACTTATGTAGTTACTTACTTACTTAGTTACTTACTTAGTTACTTACTTGCTTAGTTACTTACTTAGTTACTACTTAGTTACTTACTTACTTAGTTACTTAGTTACTACTTAGTTACTTCTTACTTAGTTACTTACTTACTTATTTACTTACTTACTTAGTTACTACTTACTTAGTTACTACTTAGTTACTTCTTACTTAGTTACTTACTTAGTTACTACTTACTTAGTTACTTACTTAGTTACTACTTACTTAGTTACTTCTTACTTAGTTACTTACTTACTTAGTTACTTACTTACTTAGTTACTTACTTACTTAGTTACTTGCTTATTTATTTATTTATTTATTTATTTATTTATTTATTTATTTATTTTGTTTAGTTAATAAGTTAAAGATTGTCCAAACTCTAATACCTTGATTTATTAAAAATCGAAAATGAAATTTTTTTTTTCTATTAACATTAACTTAATTAGTTAATACTAATATAAAGTTAAACTAATTAAATTAATTTTAATTAATTAATTCAGTTTTAAAATATACTGGTATTAAAATATGCTACAAAAATGAAAAATTTGCTTTCAAAGGGAACAAGAGTAAGGTGGTCCTCGGAACTGTTCTAACTTAAAAAAGTGGTCCCCATTTCAAAAAAGTTTGAGAAACACTGGCCTATATCATCAACAATACTATTTAATCACTTTTCAGTATGTTCACTATATAATTCGATTTGAAAGGTTTATTCTGTAAAGAGTTGGAGTTTATTTTTCAATTTATTTTATAGTCCTGTCAAAGTAAGAAATATTCGTAATAATTATACACCAACAGAATCAATGCTTAAAAATAAATCACAGCCTGCCTTTCAAAAATCAATTTTGTTTCAACAATGAATAAGTTTGAGTATTATGTTTCTTTGCTTCGAGTCTGATATGCTTCGTCAGATCGACTTTGATAATACCATCATTGCTTTCTCTGTGGAGAAAGTCCGAAGGAAGTCTATATAATTCACAAGTAAGATGATTCCAGTAATTTACTGTTTTCTGAATTGTAACATTTCATTTAAGGCTGCAAAAGTGTATCTGTCGGATACAGGGGGGAGAGCCATTAATCCTTCCCATTGAAGGCTTTAAGGAACCAACCTGGACAAATACCCAATGTCCCATCCCTACCTTCCCGTGGTGCAGCTGTTAGTAAGCATAATTTTACAAGCTGAACTAAAGGGAGGGGCTACTCATCAATTAGCACTGGTCAGCTTGATGAGTTAATGACTGAATTTGGTATAATTTTCCTCTATCCAATACCTAATTCCCTCTTTACCCTTTCCTATCCAGTCCTCTGACTGAACTCTTACGTTCTTTGACCCCGACGGCATTAGAGCATTCGAGGCCTAGGGGTTCATTTCCCTTTCCTTCCTCCTCTTTCTACTTTTCTGTTTCTAGTGCTGACCTGCTATGGCACTAAAATCGTCCTCCAGTGGCTTAAGGAGGGAAAGCTGATGATCAACAAGATCTCCCAGCTAGGTCCAATGGACCAGTCGACCAACAGCAGGTGTGGTCCTCCAGACATTCTGGGGGTTGTGTGTGAATGAAGTAGCCACCAAAACGTTAAAATATGGTGTTCACTTAAATCGGCTACAACTTGCCATTTAACAAGAAATGGATTCGGAACACCTCAAAATCTGTGCTTCATTGGCTGGTCATGATAATATCTTTGAAAAATATTGGAGTGCAAGAGGTCAAATGACTTTATTGTCAAACGCCTGGCATTAAAAAGAACAACAACAACATTTCATTTAAAAATAACTTTAACTGAACGTCACCTGTATAATAGCTGTCCATGAACTGTTTGTGGGGTTTGGGGACGGCAAAATCTAGCACTGCCTAGGAGCAGCACTATACCTAACTCCAGCCCTGCATAACCTACAGAATACTGTAGAATGTAAATAAAACCATTCCGAAAGCCAATCTCTCGTAGCGCAACAGCTATGAGGGGAAGTCAATAGTGTCCCTATTAGACACTCTGTGCAGAAAACAGTCCGAAACCCTTTCTCTCTTAACCCAGCAACTTCGAGGGAAAGGAAACAATATTCCTCTTAAACACTCTGTACTGTGATAATCACAACAAAACCGGCATAAGTAACATTACGAGTTTTGCTGCATATTGGCCAGTTTTTTTCTTCCGTGACTGTACATAACCCTCTATTACAATTTGGAATAACAGGTATCATAACTTGATACATTTTCTTTTCTTCCCCCACAGCTGTTTCACCAAGTCTCTGTCAGATCTGGAATTCAACACAGATACCAACCTGTTTCAACCATAATTGTATCACACATGTTTTAATTTAATTTAGTATGTAATAATTTTAATAACTTTGATTATGGCTTATATAGCCAGTTTTAACACAGTAATGTTTTAACCTTGCCATATGCTCAATTACTTTTATAGAGAAATACGTTAATTGGTTTATTTATTTGTATTACATATACATGTACCAACCTCATGCACATGGGCATATACTTTCTGAAGATGGCTTAATCAAGCCGAAAACGTTTAAAACCAAATAAATGTAACAAATTATTGTAAAACTAATAAATTTGTTAAATAGATAAGCACTGACGATTTATGATAAAACTTTAATTGTTACTGTATCAGCTTATCGGCTCTATCATGCCTTTTAAATTTTTTAATTTTAGTTGGTTCTAAATACAGATGGTACGAACTTGGAAAAAAGCCTAAACTGTGTTTTGCCTTGGTATCATGAATTTCGAAGGTATTTATTTATCTGTTGCTATGTGGAACGGTAACATTAGGAAATTTTCTTTATTTAATGATGAACAGTTTTCAGAACATAGCAGAGGTTATAGTAGGAAGACGAAGAATAAAGTGCATATGATTTTCTGATGATATAGTGTTGTGAACAGAAAAGGAGACGATACTATGCACCTTTCCAAAATCCCTCTTTTTGACAGAAGTCTTCCTTGAAAATCCTGTTCTCTAATGTAAATTTCAGTTGTGTAATTTGAGCGACCTAATCTAAACAAAGAATGTGATATTTGATCGTTAAATGTAACTAAAGTGGAACTGAGGAAAAATTGAGGAATAATTAGTTAAGTGTTAAATGTTAAGGGGAATACGAATGGAATAAACCAGTAAAAAGGAAAGTAGTAAAGAGAGTTAAAGTACATTAGAAATTGTAAGTAAAGCATATTGAGTGTTTTATGTACGGTACTACAGAAAGGAAGAATCTGGGAAGTACATTAGAGAGGAATTGAAAATGAATGCAAGTAGACAGAGTGAACCATAAAAGCTGTACCAATGAAAGAGAAAAGTGGTGAGTGAATTGAAGAAGTAATAGTAAGGAAGTACTACAAACATTCGAATATTGGAACATTGGATGAATGCAAGAGTAAAATTCTGAAAAAAGATCAGTGAAAAAATAGGGTAAATAATATAATATTGTATTGTAGATGAAAGAGTGGAATATAGATCATTAGTAAATATTAGTCAGAGATAAAAATATTTGAAGATAAACAGAAAATTAGGGATAATAGAAATGAAAGGTAGCAATGATAGTAGAGGAGGACTAGTTAGATTGTAGCCGAGAGTGTTTCTAAACAAAAGTAATATAGAGACAAGTATTGCATAGTTATCAGAAATAGGATAAAGGGAAGACAAAGGAGAACTACTACTAATACTAATACTACTACTACTACTACTACTACTACTACTACTACTACTACTACTACCACCACTACCATTAGTGCTACCGCTGCCACTACTGCTACTGTTGCTGCTGCCACTGCTACCACTACTATACAATGAAACGACTTAGGAGCCATAATCAGATAGTTCACTCTTTTCAATTTCTCAAAAAAGTAATTAAATAAAAAAATTTAGAAAATTACAAGTTTTGTTAAAACAATACATTTTCCTGTACTGATCTTAAAGTTTAAGTGTGCTGTGATTTCCGAGAAAGTTTATACAGTTACTCACCAACTGTGTATTTAATAATATCTTTTTTTAATTTCCACTTTCGAGTAGTGACTCTCATCTCCGTCTCCTTACGGAATTCATATTCTCACAGCATCAGTTATATGGCTTAAATATTTAATAGTTTAATTCACTTATGCAACGGAATTTCTTTATAAGGTCCACATAAACCGATACACATCCACCTCCACCCATACACACATATGCACAAACTGTCAGTGACCTGCATAGACTATTTCCAATACATGTAAATCTTATTCTTAAGGGGAGGAGGTTGTATAATTGAAATTTCTTCCTATTTGATGGTCGATTTTCATTTCTTTGCATGTTGCTGCAACAACTAAAATTTGAGATTGCTAAAATAAGAGGGGGGGGGGCAGAAATCTGGGAGGGGGAAGGGGGAAGTACCAGGGCACTATAGTTCACCACAGCGAATATAAATCCGCCATTTTTAAGATAAATTCAAAACTTCTTAGTCAGTTTACTCCTAAAACCACATTCTTTAACATAGTTATGGCATAACTTTGATAATCGTTTTCAAAATGTTAAACTAAAGAGTACATTATCTTAGAAAGCATGTTGAAATACTCAGATAGTCAATATAATATAATGTTGTTTTATTAATTCAGTCTAATTGACATATCACAAATATAAAAAGTCAATGACACTTACCCATGTAAGTGATCATTGTGTACTATACAAATATAAAACATTAAAATTCAGCAAACTTTTTCGCCCTTCGGGCATCATCAGGCTATTTTTACATACAATATCTTGTACATTTTGTCTCATATTGTGGAGCGAATGATTAATCACAACCTTTAATAATGAAAATAATAACTATTTAAAATTGACTTATGGTAATTAGCAATCTAAAAATTAATGTACAGGTATGACAATTTAATACATAAAATTGTGGCTGCACTGCTGTGTTATGTTTAAATTATAACATCATAAAACTGTGAGCATGATAAAAACATTTCATTGCTCTTTAAACTTCATAATTTCACACCGCGTAACATCAGTCGGCAAGATCATCGTAACTAAGTCAACCGCATTTCATCGTAAGTACGTTCACACAATTATTATATTCATTTACACCAAATATTCTGATATTAAATTTCATTACAGATAAAACCCAGTCTCAAATCTTCTTAATGTAAATGTCAACATGGATAACCTGTGCAGTGCACACGTTCTTAAATGTGAGTATTTTCGACAATAATTTAATAAATTTTAACATCGCGCCATATAGGATTCTCTACATAATAACTAATATATTTCAGATTGATTTCACCATAACAAGTAATGAACCATTGAGACAAGACTAACAGCAAAACATCCAATTAATGAAATTTTGAATTTTAAAGAGGGATGAAATGTTTTTATCATGCTCACAGTTTTATGATGTTATAATTTAAACACAACACAGCAGTGCAGCCACAATTTTATGTATTAAATTTTCATTCCTGTACATTAATTTTAGATTGTTAATTACCATAAATCGATATTAAATAGTTATTATTTTCATTATTAAAGGTTGTGATTAATCATTCGCTCCACAATAGAGACAAAATGTACAAGATATTGTATGTAAAAAATAGCCTGATGATGCCCGAAGGGCGAAAACGTTTGCTTAATTTTAATGTTTTATATTTGTATAGTACACAATGATCACTTACATGGGTGTCATTAACTTTTTATATTTGTGATATGTCAATTAGACTGAATTAATAAAACAACATTATATTATATTATATCATAAAGAGTACATTTTAAGAATAAATTTTAGAGATAGGCTACTTTTTATAGAAACATGAGAAGATATTTCTCGAATGCAACAAAATAACAAATCTCTGTTACACAGAAAAGTTTCCTAATAGCCTAAGAACGTGTGTTTCAAATATCATGCATGTAGCATTGATAGTTCCTAAGATATAAAGATATTAACACTTTTGTATGAGAATAAAGCAAGCAAAAAATTAAAGTTACCAGAAATTGCAATCAAAGTTTAGTGTAATTTAAAAATTCTGTGCACCAGAGCTTTAAAAATTACAGCTAAAAGTGGAAAAAATTTGCATTAAATTTTATTTTAAAAGAAGCATTTTTCTTTTTAAAAATTGACTGATTTTCCACCACATTTTAGCCATCCTTGATATCCCTGTACACCAGAATTTTAAAAATGACAGCTAAAAGAGCAATAAATTTGCATTAAATTTAGTGTGGTGGCTTTTTCAAATGTCAAAGATTATTTTAAAGCACGCATTTTTCTTTTTAAAACTTTACTGGATCTCCACGACCACATTTGAACCATCCTTGTTCCTTGAAAACCTTGAGCACCAGAGCTTTAAAAATATTGTTATAGCATAAATCCGCATTGTTTTTTATATAATATATATTTCTCACATATCAAAATGTACAGTATTTTGCAGCAAAGTATTTTTTTTAATTCAATGTTTTCCACCATATTAAAGCCATCCTCTATCCTTAACATCCCATGTAGCATTTGCAATGAATTTTCCTATTCCTTTTCTTTTTCTATTAAAGTCTTATTTTCTTATTGCTTGCCTATTTTTATTTAGTTAACATTAAGCAGGAATCTGAATGTTTATATTTTCGTTATATATTATTAGAGTGTAGTATACGTATCTAGAATATGATATGTTTTGTTGTATTTCGTTATATGACTATTTTCTAAATTTTGAAGGAAGATTTCTGCTATAAGGTATCGCTCATGGCAGAAATTCAAAACCAACATATACAGCCAATAAGTTCAAAAGCTTACACCCTAATCTAAAATTTATGTACGAAGAACAATACAGATCAATTAACTTTCTTGATCTAACCCTCAAATAAAACGAGCTAAGTCCATACACAATATTTCGAAAACCCACTACTATATAGCATACCATATATCAAACCACCCTCACTCAAATAAAATCAGCAAACTTATCTTATTGACGCGTTAATAAACACACCAATAAACAAACAATCTTACAAAAAAGAATATAATTACATATCGATGACCCAGAACCAGACTGTTCCAAGTCCATTTTACTTCTCTTTTTCAGGAGAGCTATTTTAAGCTCCTGACATTCAAAGCTTCATAAAAAAAAATTGAAAAAGCTTCATAGCAACCTTATGGAGAGGAATATTTACAATTTTGTTCGATTCATATATACAGACAAGAACTGGAACACAATGAAACACAGATTTATTTCTTATAAAATCTTGGACTTAAAATAGTCTGGTTCTCAGCCATCGACATTACAATTAGCAATAGAAAACGGCTTCAACAAAACAATAATACAAAACTTTATACACAAACGCTTTAGAACACAAAAAAATAAAACACACACTACTCTGCAACCCATAGAATCTAAAAAGAAAAAAACACATGGGCATCCATGACATACATAGGAAAAATAAACAATCTATTACACTAGCCTGCGAATTTCAACTTTGTGTTTGTTGCCTGAAGTAAATAATGTGATTTTATATAATGTCGATGTGCTGAATTCGAATTTTCAATCCGTTTACTTCTATCACGTCACGTTTTTTTGCAAAATCACTTTAAATGTATTGTATAATTACGTGAATTTCATCACAGACTTTTTAATTTCACTTTTTTTTATTTGAAATGCAAAAGCAATATTTAAAAGACACAACTTGCTGCAATTATGTGTATGGTTGTTCATATATGTCACTAGAGTGTTTTTGCTTTGTTTTGTTTTGTTTACTTCAATATTGCACGTATAAATTAGCACAATGCATCACACAAAAAATTTCACCACTTCTTCTTAGTTGAGAAAGTCCTCCTGCTCCTCTTTCTTTTATTTTTGTCTTCGGGTATTTCATGCTTTAACATCCAACAATAATGAGGATGCATACTGGTGCTCCATCGTCCCTGGTATCTCCTTTCGAACTCCTGCAGATCCTTGTGAAATCGTTCACCTTGCTCTTCACTAAAAAATCCTAGATTTTCGGGAAATAATCTAGGTGAGAAAACAGAAAATGAATTTCGATACTCATGTTACAACCAAGTTCCTTGTATGGTTCAAGCATGTTAGCCACATTGTTTCGGTAATTAGGTCCCTTGTTGTTACCAAGAAATTTTAAAACAAATTCACAGAAAGATATCCATGCTGCTTTCCCCTTTTCATCCACAGTGTTTTTAACTGCTGCATCAGATATCTCTTTTCTTTTGTCAGGGCCATTGAATATATCTTCTTTTAATTTGCTTCAGATAGTAGTGGAAGTTTCTCACATATGTACTTGAAACAGTCTCTTTCCTTATTTAAAGCGACGTTCTGCAGCACCAGACTGTGGTAGACAGTCACTGGCACTCGTCACAATTTCCCTCACCTCTACATCAGACTCAGATGAAAACTATTCAAGATTTTCTAGTCGCACAGTGATTGGTACATCAGGCCCATGGGGTACAGGTAAAATGGCTGACTGAATAACTGGATACACGATTTGCTTTTTATTTTTAGAATCGTACCCTTTCACATTACACAAACAGAAGTAGCAGTCATTACTATGGTTCGACTGCTCTCTCCAAAACATAGGTACTCCAAAAGATAGCAACAGTTTTCTGCCGTTGATCCAATGATGAAGTTCTTCAATGCATACTCTACATAATTTGTGCGGTACCCAAGCTTTACTTTGATCTCCAAGTTTGATTCCAAAATGAGCAAGATATGACTTTTTCACAAAATCTGTAAAATTACGCCTTTGCTTAGGCAATGTGTACATTTTATATAAGTTATATAACAAAGATGGTCTGGATTATTTATACATTCTCGATGCGACATGGTAAATACTTTCTTACTGAACTAAAAACTCTCAACTTTCTACTACAAAATAAAGCTTCAAAAACTGATTTCGTTTCGTTTCCATATGAAACACAGATTATTGAAACATGAGAGGAACTAGACGAGTTGAGTTGAGTCTCTCACCAAGATATGGCTGACATTTCTATCTCCCACAAATAAAAATAATGGCAAGGCTGCACGTTATTTCACCCTAACTTCCTTATACGCTTGCACCCTCTATCTGCTAAGAAACATCTGTTATCCTTGATTTTCAATATAAACATCTTAAAAATATGTTGAAAACATTTGGTTTTCAAATCTTAACATATTAAAACTACAGTTGTTAAAGTATTATAGTTCAAATAATTACGTTATAAATTGTCGTAATATATTATAAGAAAATTAAAATAACAAAAAAAAAAAAAAAGGTATGTGATAGGAACATTCTGGCTTCGAATTTGACTTCAGCATGCTAAAAATACCCTAAAAACATTCAAACTTTGCAGGCAGAAATTTCATCGCAGACTAGTGTTATCAGCCTTTTAAAAATTAAAAAAAAAAAAAAAAAAATGTTACACATAAGACGAATAATACATTAAACAGCATTATAACAAGTAAATTGGGAGAAAGAAATGAACACTTGCAAAGCGGCGTATAAAAGCTTAATGTAGGACAAACAAAATGGAATTCAAGGAACATACTCAGATTTTATCAATAATCGGAACAAATCAAAATTTGCTGCTTACTTGCTCGACTCAGGCCATGAATTGAAGAACATCAATAATACGTTACAGACCCTAAAAATAGTTACTTACTTACTTATGGCTTTTAAGGAACCCGGAGGTTCATTGCCATCCTCACATATGCCTGGTATCAGTCCCTATCCCACGCAAGATTAATCCAGTGTCTACCATCATATCCCACCTCCCTCAAATCCACTTTAATATTATTCTCCCACCTACATCTCAGTCTCACCACAGGTCTTTTTCCCTCCGGCGTCCCAACTAACACTCTGTATGAGTTTCTGGATTAGCCCATATATGCTACATGACCTGCCCATCTCAAACGTCTGGATTTTATGTTAATTATGTCAGATGAATTTATTAGAAAAATAGTTAACAACCCTTAATCAATTAATACAGCAGAAGAATACTTTACTGTTAGAAATCATATTCAGTATATTCAATTTCTGAACGAACAGATTCCAAACCCACAAAATCCACTTTATCGTTTATCATTTAAACTACTCACCAATCAATAACGCCCGCTAAATGACTAGACACCTCCTCCACATCTCCCACAACCCATCTTTCTTTTAGTTCCACATAGTCAGTAGAGCAGTTGTAAGTAATAAATTTATTAACAAAATTCCATCTAAAGTAATTTTCAAAACTTCGTACACTATACAATTCAAGGGTATATGGAAAGAACAAAGTCAGATATTTTTAGTTTTGACAAAATGACTTTTTAAGTTTAAAACACTGCCATTTATTTAAATTAATACTTGGAAAAGTTATTTCAAAATGGAAATGTTGCGCTGGTATCTGCTCTGAACTTATGAATAAAAAATTTGACTTTAAACCAGTTTTTGTTGCTTAATTTTTCAACTGTGCACGTTAATATATCTTTTTACAATGATTTAATAATCAAAGTCCTGAGAAATAAGGAAAGAATAATCAAAGTCCTATATTACAATTAAACTGTAAAGATTCACAATGTTATTAACACAATATTTCTTGCTGCACTTTCACAATTGTTGAATTAATCATCGCAATCAAAATAGTTGATTTAATCACAATCACAATACTTGATTTAATCACCATAATCGCAATAATTGAATTAATCATCACAATTGCAATAGTTGAATTAATATCATAATCGCAATACTTGAATTAATCATCGTAATCGCAATAGTTGAATTATTCATCATAATCGCAATAGTTGAATTAATCATCATAATCGAAATAGTTGAATTAATCATAATCGCAATAGTTAAATTAATCATCATAATCACAATTGTTGAATTAATCGTCATAATCGCAATAGTTCAATTAATTGTCATAATCGCAATAGTTGAATTAATCCTAATCGCAATAGTTGAATTAATCATCATAATCGCAATAGTTGAATTAATCATCATAATGACAATAGTTCAATTAATCATCATAATCACAATAGTTGAATTAATCATAATCGCAATAGTTCAAATAATCATCATAATTACCATAGCTGAATTAATCATAATCGCAATAGTTGAATTAATATTATAATTACAGCAGTTGAATTAATATCATAATTACAACAGTTGAATTAATCATCATAATCACAGTAGTTGAATTAATCATCATAGTCGCAATAGCTGAATTAATCATCATCAATCGCAATAGTTGAAGTAGTCTTCACAGTCGCAATAGTTGAATTAATCATCATAATCGCAATAGTTGAATTAATCATCATAATCGGAATAGTTGAAGTAGTGTTCACAGTCGCAATAGTTCAATTAATCATCACAACAGCAATAGTTGAATTAATCATCATAATCACAATAGTTGAATTGATCATCATAATCACAATAGTTGAAATAATCATCATAATCCCAATAGTTGAAATAATCATCATAATTACCATAGTTGAATTAATCATAATGGCAATAGTTGAATTAATATAATAATTACAACAGTTGAATTAATAATCATAATCACAGTAGTTGAATTAATCATCACAGTCGCAATAGGTGAATTAATTATCATCAATCGCTATAGTTGAATTAATCATCATAATCACAGTAGTTGAATTAATCATCACAGTCGCAATAGTTGAATTAATCATCACAGTCGCAATAGCTGAATTAATGATCATCAATCGCTTTAGTTGAATTAATATCATAATCACAATAGTTGAATTAATCATCAGAGTCGCAATAGTTGAATTAATCATCATAATCGCAATAGTTGAATTAATCATCATAATCACAACAGTTGAATTAATCTTCATAATCGCAATAGTTGAATTAATCAACGTAATCGCAATAGATGAATTAATCATCATAATTACAATTGTTGAATTAATCATCATAATTACAATAGTTGAATTAATCATCATAATCGCAATAGTTGAATTAATCATCATAATCATAAAAGTTGAATTAATATCATAATTACAATAGTTGAATTAATCATCATAATCACAACAGTTGAATTAATCATCACAGTCGCAATAGTTGAATTAATCTTCATAATCACATTAGTTGAATTAATCATTACAGTCGCAATAGTTGAATTAATCATCATCAATCGCAATTGTTGAATTAATATCATAATCACAATAGTTGAATTAATCATCATAGTCGCAATAGTTGAATTAATCATCATAATCGCAATAGTTGAATTAATCATCATAATCATATTATTTGAATTAATAATCACAGTCACAATAGTTGAATTAATCATAGTAATCGCAATAGTTGAATTAATATCATAATTACAATAGTTGAATTAATCATCATAATCAAAATAGTTGAATTAATCATCATAATCAAAATAGTTGAATTAATCATCTCAGTCGCAATAGTTGAATTAATCGTCATAATCACAATAGTTGAATTAATCATCATATTCACAGTAGTTGAATTAATCATCATATTCACAATAGTTGAATTAATCATCATATTCACAATAGTTGAATTAATCATCACAGTCGCAATAGTTGAATTAACATCATAATCGCAATAGTTGAATTAATATCAGAATTACAACAGTTGAATTAATCATCGTAATCACAGTAGTTGAATTAATCATCACAGTCGCAATAGTTGAATTAATCATCATAATCGCAATAGTTGAATTAATAATCATAATCACTTCAGTTGAATTAATCATCATAATCGCAATAGTTGAATTAATCATCATAATCGCAATAGTTGAATTAATATTATAATTACAATTGTTGAATTGATCATCATGATCACAGTAGTTGAATTGATCATCATAATCACAGTAGTTGAATTGATCATCATAATCACAGTTGTTGAATTGATCATCATTATCACAGTACTTGAATTGATCATCATAATCACAATAGTTGAATAATTCACCATAATCACAATAGTTGAATAATTCATCATAATCACTTTAGTTGAATTAATCATCTTAATCACAATAGTTGAATTAATATCATAATTGCAATAGTTCAATTGATCATCATAATCGCAATAGTTGAATTAATCATCTTAATCGCAATAGTTGAATTAATTACCTTAATCGCAATAGTTGAATTAATCATAATCGCAATAGTTGAAATAATATCATAATCACAATAGCTGAATTAATCATTGCAGTCGCAATAGTTGAATTAATCATCATAATCGTAATAGTTGAATTAATCATAATCACAATAGTTGAATTAATCATCACAGTCGCAATAGTTGAATTAATTATCATAATCGCAATAGTTGAATTAATCATCATCACTTCAGTTGAATTAATCATCATAATCGCAATTGTTGAATTAATCATAATCACAATAATTGAATTAATCATCACAGTCGCAATAGTTGAATTAATAATCGTAATTGCAATAGTTGAATTAATCATCATAATCACAACAGTTGAATTAATCATAATCAATCGCAATAGTTGAATTATACATCATAATCGCAATAGTTGCATTAATCATCATAATCGCAATAGTTAAATTAATCATTATTATCACAATAGTTGAATTAATCATCATAATCAGAATAGTTGAATTAATCATCGCAATCGCAATAGTTGAATTAATCATCATAATCGCAATAGTTGAATTAATCATCATAATCACAATAGTTGAATTAATCATCATAATCGCAATAGTTGCATTAATCATCATAAGCTCAATAGTTGAATTAATATCATAATTGCAATATTTGAATTGATCATCATAATCGCAATATTTGAATTAATCATCACAATCGCAATAGTTGAATTAATCATCATAATCAAAGTTGTGATAACAAGGGAACGGAATAATCAAAATCTGACATAATACTAGTTAAACTATAAGGATGCACAATGCTATTAACACATTATTTCTTGCTGATCTTTCAAAATAGCTGAATTAAACATCACAGTCGCAATAGTTGAATTAATCATCACAGTCGCAATAGTTGAATTAATCATCATAATCGCAACAGTTGAATTAATATCATAATTACAATAGTTAACTTAATCATCATAATCACAATAGTTAAATTAATCATCACAGTCGCAATATTTGAATTAATCATCATAATCAAAGTTCTGATAACAAGGGAACGGAATAATCAAAGTCTGACATAATACTAGTTAAATTATAAGGATGTACAATGCTATTAACACATTATTTCTTGCTGATCTTTCACAATAGTTGATTTAAAAATCTTAATCAGAATAGTTGAATAAATCACCATAATCAGTCCTAAGAAACAAGGATAGAGTACCGGTAATCAAAATGTCCGACATAATGATTAAACTATAATTATTAACACAATATTCCTTGCTCCTCTTTCACAATAGTTGAAATAATAACAATAGAGTAATTAATCATAATCGCAATAGTTGAATTAATCATCATCGCAATAGTTGAATTAATCGTCATAATCGCAATAGTTGAATTAATCATCATAATCGCAATAGTTGAATTAATCATCATAATCACAATAGTTGAATTAATCATCATAATCTCAGTAGTTGAATTAATCATCATAATCACAACAGTTGAATTAATCATCATAATCGCAATAGTTGAATTAATCATCATAATCGTAATAGTTGAATTAATCATCATAATCGCAATAGTTGAATTAATTATGATAATCGCAATAGTTGAATTAATCATCATAATCAAAGTTCTGAGAAACGAGAAAAGAGTATAATCAATGCCTGACATAACAGTAATAATTAAACTATAATGATGCACAATGTTATTAACATTATTTCTTGCTGTTCTTTCACAATAGTTGCATTAATCATCATGATCACAATAGTTGAATAAATCACCGTAATCAGTCCTAAGAAACAAGGAAAGAGTAATCAAAATGTCCGAAATAATGATAAAACTATAATTGAATCGGTGAGTTGGAAAAGGGGTCAAGGCCATCATTTTTCAAAATGGCGTTTATTGGCGATACCTGACTGCTATGTCTGTACACATCGTTTGGTATAACAAGGGGTCATGTCTGGTCCACAGAAGTGTGCGTTAGATTAGTATTGAGTTGGAGAAGGGGTCATGTCCGGAGATGACCCTTTTTCGAAGTATTCCATGGTAAGATACTAGGTATCGCACATGTCACGGGATTGTGTAGGCCTATAGTCAGAACTTCCACTTTGTTTTAAACTGTTTTTGGCGTCTGTTGTGCTAAGTTCAGTGAGTGAAACTTCTCTGGTGCAGAGTTTATTAGTCGATAACAATGAGTAGTGACAATGATACATCCAGCAGTAGTGGAAATGTGTTATGGCGAAAACGTCGACGTCGCGATGTGACAAACTATTCACCGTATAAGAAGAAAATTGCACAAGTTAAAGAACAACCTTTCACAATATCTAGAGGGAAATATATCCCACCTCGCAAGACTGGGTCTAACTGTTCGTAAGTGCTTGTTTATGCTATTGACGCATAACGCTGGTGGATTGTTTACTTTATTAGTTATTACATGTACCACTTATCCACTAGAGATTATGTTTGTGTACATGTCGTGTTTTACTTGCAGGTGTCAAATGAGATGGTTTGATGCATTTTCCAGTGAACAAAAAACGCAGATAATTAGCAGAATCAATGAATGTGACAACAAAAATGATCAAGACTCGTATTCACAATGCCTCATTCAATATCACGCTGTTGAAAGACACAGAAGCCGGAATAAAACAATGGAATCTACCCCAAAACCCAAGACATATTCGTATGAATATTATGTGAAGGTGAGCAATGAAACAGTGAAAGTATGTAAAACAGCACACTTAAACTTACACGGTGTTTCAATGAAACGAATGGAGCATTTGCAAAAGCTGCTGGTTAAAGATAAATTGCCGAAAGATCAACGAGGTAGAAGTGCCAGTTCCTGACATGTCATACGAGGAGACATTTTCCTTTCAATCCATGACTTCATAAAGTAGATTCCTGTGCATGAAGTGCATTACAGTGACACAAAGAAGTACTATTTTTCAAGCAATTTGAACATGAAAATTCTGCACAACATGTTTATCACGAAAAATCCTCAGAGTGGGGTGAAATATGACTTCTTTGTGAGGTACATGCATGAAAATTTCAACATCGGGTTTGGGCAACCGCAAGTTGATGTTTGTAGTTACTGTGAAGAAAGGAAGACAAAATTGCGGAATCCTGCATTATGTGATGCAGTGAAAAGGGTTGCTGCTGGTGAACTGAGTATTCATAATCGTAGAGCAAAGAAATTCTACCACAAAATGCAGGAAGTTCAGCAATTGTGCAAAGAAAGAGACGATGTGGCAGGCTTTGTCTTTGATTATATGTCAAATCTTCCGCTACCACACATTCCTGTCCAAGAGATTTTCTACTATCGGCAGCTGTGGCTGTACGAATTTTGTGTTCATAATTTGAAATCAGGCGAAGCATACTTTTATTCCTACCATGAGGGTCTTGCTAAAAAAAGGACCAAATGAAGTATGTACTTGTTTGTTGCACTGATGTGAAACAGTTGTATTTGTTTGCTGATAATTGCCCTAGCCAAAACAAGAATCATACCGTTCTTAGATTCTTGCTAACAATGACGCACCTTATTCCAGAGATACATTATTGCTTTCCCATGCATGGTCACTCATTCAATGCATGTGATCGCGACTTTAGCGTCGCAAAAAGGAAAATAAAACGAGAGGACAGGATATATACTCCGGAGGAGTATGAAACTTTGATACATTCATTGTGTCAGAAGAACAACTTCAGAGTCATAAACCTGGAAACAGAAGATATTCTGAACTTCAAGTCGTGGTGGCCAAACCACTACAAAAGGAATGTTACCTCAGTGTGCTCTTATGGTAGCAAAACAAAAGCGAAGTTTAAGATATCTATGTATAGCCACTTCACTTTCCGTTGCGATTGTCCCGGAATCTTTGAAGCCAGGACATCCATTGATGACCTCTCTATAGTACAGTTTTCACTGCTCAAAGGAGGATGTAACGCAGATCTTCCAGATTAACAACCATAAAGTGAACCTGTTCCAATAAACAGGAAGAATCTAGATGATGTAAAGAAAATTCTGCAATACATACCTGACGAGCACAAACCATTTTATGACACTATCTGCCAGTGGCCAGCAAAGGATAGAGAAGATAAAGATGGCTGAAATATACCTACTAATGTCTGCATTTGTGACTGTATTTTGGATACATTGTGAATAAACGTGTATGCACAAAACACTCTCATTAATATCTAACATACGAAACATTAACCTTGCATAACATGATCATTCCCCTGCAAACAGATGGCTAGTGGCCTCATCAATGTCATCAGAGGGGTCATCTTCAGTACGTTTAAACTGGATTACTGACCACACTCAATGTCTAAATTAACTTGTAATAGTGTATATTGTTTCACCCTGGAACCTATTGCTTCGTAGCAACTCCACGACACCATGCTTAAACCCTTTGTGTAGTAAAACAGTTTTTCGTCTCTCCTGAACAATTTACTTTTCAGGACATGACCCCTTTTCCAACTCAACGATTCAATTATTAACACAATATTTCTTGCTCCTCTTTCACAATAGTTGAAATTAATCATCATCTTCGATATCTGCTCGTATCTTTATGTTCTTGTAGAATGCTTTAGCTAACGGACAACAGAATTGACTTAACAGCTGAAGATCATTGCACTTTGACACCAATACTGGAAGATGAGTATGATAGCTTATTTCAGAGGATGGAATGTTCTGCTTTCTATAAACAAAAATGTGTGACACCCAGGCTACGTTGTATGCACATTCTCTCATAGTAATGGTGCGAATATTCTCCTGTCCAATAAAAACCTCAGTTATTGGACGTGTTCCAAATGGCAGTTTCTTCTTATAATGAGATTCCATATACTATCCTCACTTGTAGAACATATGTTGACCAGCCTCACCTGCAGTGAATGGACAGGATTTCATTCTCGAGACTTTGATTATAATCATTGGGTACTTCAATATGAGCATTCTGTTTAATAAGACCCATATCTTTATCGGACTCCATATACGAATGGCCTCTTTATGGGAAGGTTACCCTTGCAGAGTCAAATCGTTGACAAATGTGCACTAAATAATGTAGAAATCTGAAAACAGTATAATTTTTATTTTTCCCTGCACACGAGTCGCAAAATATTTCAAGATGCTTCACTTCGGGCAAAAGAATGACAGAGCAGAAGTAGTACAGCATAGAAACATCATCATCCGCACCTTTCCTTGCAGTGGTTTCATCATATGTGTACGAATAATTACGTACTAATTTATAAGTTTATAACAATTTAGACATATTATACATCTTCTCATAGAATATAGTTTACTCACACAATGTGCATTTAATATGTTTTAACAAATAGATTTTAAACATGTTTTTGACTTTGATAAAAATAGGAGGAAAACGTGTTTAGCATAAAATAACCAATAAGATAATATGTAACACTGAAGTTCACTCTTGTTTTAATATACAGTTTTAGCACTCATTAATTATGAAATTATACAAGGATGATTCAGTGACTATGTTACAAAATTTTAGGGATGATAGAGGCCATCAATATGAACAACTTTCTTATAGGAATCTATGTCTGGAAACGTTCCGTTTCGTAGTTACAAACCTAGATCCTAGATATGCTAGTCAGTGTAACCAACTAAAATCGAACTGAAAGGTATCCTGTTCCTGCAAACGTTGGTGATTATTCATATAGACAGTATAAGTTAGTTGATATAGTAAATGATATTTTGACCGATTGAACATTGCAAATTTCCTTCCATTTCCTTTTGTACTTCCATAAATGAAATGCATTTTGGCAAGTTGCAATGTTTAATCAGTCAAAATATAATTTATGATGCCAACTAACAGTAGCGGCCAGTGATCAAAATCCTTGGTGAGGCCAGATGCAACTATATATTTTGATGTACTGAAGTACATATGATATTTCCATGCAGATATTCTGCGTCATCATATGATGAAAGAGTGATGGAACGGAGAAAAATTCTCCTCGGCGCCGGGATTTGAACCCGGGTTTTCAGCTCTACGTGCTGATGCTTTATCTAACCGGCGTCGGGGTTGTATCCGGCGTGGCTTAGTGGATAAAGCATCAGCACGTAGAGCTGAAAACCCGGGTTCAAATCCCGGCGCCGAGGAGAATTTCTCTCCGTTCCATCACTCTTTCATCACAGATGCAACTAGTTTAAGTGCCTCTGATAGGAAATGTTTATGATATTAATTAATTATTATTGTTATTATATTACTAATATCATTATTACTGTATTATTATTATTATTATTATTATTATTATTATTATTATTATTATTATTATTATTATTATTATTATTATTATTAGTCTATTCTTATTACTATCAATGAAAAATAATAATTTCACTCACCAAATAAGCTATTATGCTGTGAGTTTCAGTGATTGTTTCAGTGTGATGAAGCATCCCATATTATGTGTTGAAATTCCCCTTTCTTTCTTTTCTTTTTATTTTTTTCCTTTGACAGCAACAAACAAGGCCAAGAGAAGTTTATTTTGCATCATATTACCACATAACCATTTATGTTGTCCATACCAGGATGCAATAGAAACTCGCGTTTTAAGATTATGTGTCAGAAAAATTATCAGCGATGTCGTAGGTATCTCGGTAGTCTCTCTCTTTATTTAAAACTTCCTGTCTTTTAGTATTATTTCTTCTCGAAAAAGGACACTCTAACAATGAATTAACTGCACCAGCATTATTTCTCTCATTTGTTTCTGTTTATATTTTCCCGAAATACATAACAACATTGGCCCAGATTCACTACTGTACTATGAAGTACAATAGTAGAACACCCTCACTTATGTCATAAACTGAGACATAAGGGGAGAGAATCTCGAGTGGGTTTCTGCCTGCCAAAGAGCTGGAATTTTGTTATTTATGGCCTAGTTAGGAAGACAAGTCACCACTGCTATTCCCACCCCACTCTACCCTTGAGGCCGGCCCATGGATGGGAGGAGTGAAACCTGACCAGGCCAGCCGAATTGTGCCTCAGCTACAACGTTTTAAGCGTAAACTCAAAGCCCGCCAAAGGACATGAAATGCATTAAGCCAAACCAGGCACGAACGATTCTGGCCTCAGGAACAAATTTTACTGCAAAACAGGTCTATATACATCACAAGCCAGACCCGGCACGAGCGATCCCAGCCTCAGGAACAAATTTTACTGCAAAACAGGTCTCTATACATCAAAGTTTTCAAATGCTTCTACAGCGATATATGCTTCATTCAAATAACTAATACATTATATAAAAACACAAAATTTGATTTCAGTTAAGCCAAGTGACTGAGGCCCGGCCTCATTTGCCTCAGTCAATTAGCCGCCACTGCCAACTAACTTATACCATTTTTATGATAAATCATCAACGTTTACAGGAACAAGTCGTCTGCAACCAAACCAAAATGTATCTTGGTTTTTTACTACGAAACGAAATGTTTCCGGACATAGGTTCCTATATGAAAGTTGTTCATAATTGTCTCTTCCATCATTTCTAAAAGTTCGTAACATAATCACTGAATTGCACTGTATGTCTTTATGTTATAATATGGCATGGTATAGCTCCTAAAATATTGTTAAAATATTCGTATTATTTATTGTATTCACATAATCACATGAAGATGACAAACGAAATGGCCGAAAACATTTGTGATTTAAACTAGCTCATGTATCATGAAATGATAGGATGTTAACCTTCAATATACCTGAAAGCTGATGACTGAAATAACAATAAAAATATATTATAAACATTGATTGGAACCAAGGGACAGAGCGTGAGATTCAAACATATTTTTAGCACGTAAAGAAAAAGGCCACCAAACAAAACGAAAGTTTGTAACAGAATTGTTTACCTGTGAACAAGTAATGAGGAAAACATAGAAACACTCCGAGAGCGATCTGTCTGAAAATGGCTCTTAAACATAAAATTTATAACTACTTGCGCCTAAAAAGACTACGAAGCCCACGATATACATATCTTACCCAGGGGCAGCAGCAACTCTTCGTTCTTCTCTCCTCTTCTTCTTCTTTTTCTTTTTCTTCTTCTTTTTCTTCTTCTTCTTCTTCTTCCTCCTCTTCTTCTTCCTCCTCCTCCTCTTCTTCTTCCTCCTCCTCCTCTTCTTCTTCCTCCTCCTCTTCTTCTTCCCTCTTCTTCCTCCTCTTCTTCTTTTTTCTTCTATCTTCTTTTTCTTCTTCTTCTTCTTCTGCTGCTGCTGCTGCTGAAAGATGCTCCAATGACGATGTGGCATGGGAGTTAGCAGAGGAACGTGAAGTGGCAGGGTTGCTGGCAGAACTGGTAATGGAGGAAAGGGAGCTGGTAGAGCTGGAATAGGAGGCTTGGGAGCTGGCAGAGGAGCTGGAAAGGGATCTGGCATGGGGAACTGGCGTGGGAGGTATGAATACAGTCCCTAACTTCTCTAGTGAAAAGCGATCGAGGATTTTCACCACTTCTGCAACAAGCAAAATGAACAAGAACTTTAAGTATGTGTCATTATCCGTGAATGGCATATTAATAGAGTGAGAATTCGTATATAACTGCCTATTTTTACTGTCTATTTGAAAGTCATACAAAATCATTTGTACAGGTTTTCAACGAATGTAATGAATATTAATTGTACATAGTTTTGCATATTTCTGGCTTTCCTTTATATAAAAGACTATTGAGCTCGCAATGTAGCATATTTTTACTATTTTGTGGCAAAAAGCCCCAAATTATCATATTTTGTAAAAACAATAATATTCTATCTTGCAAATCTAGTTTTTCAGGTAAAACTCAATGTGAAGCAGACTTGAATAATTTCAGGGGAAAAATTGTTCCGGTTCCGGGTATCGATCCCGGGACTTGAATATTTTACCCGAAAAACTAGACTTGCATAATAGGTTACTATAGGTGCGTTAACAGAAAACCACAATTCCAAGTCGCACAGAGTTTGTGTGCACTCGATGTGGGTCTCTGGCATCTCGTCAGCCCACTAGAGTTGTGTGAATATAAGGAGAAAAATTGAGACGGTGTCGGGTGGAGTTCCTGGGTAGTTCAATCGGTAGAGCACTGGTGCGTTCAGCCAGAGGTTCCTGGATGGAAACCTGGCCCCAGAACAATTGTTTCCTTGAAATTATTCAATTTTATAAATTGTTTGTCAACATAATATTTTTTTTTATCTTAACTGTACCGGTACTTGGTGGCCGGAAATTCCTTGCATATGCAGTGTGGGTGTGGAGAAACCAAAACAAACATACTATCCTTTTGTTCCAAGCATACCCAAACACCTTTATCTACCTGACTTGATCATCATCATCATCATCATCATCATTTATACAAGTATTAGGCCATGTGGTCTGTTAGGATCTCATAATCAAGAGGAATTTCTCCCCAGCTCTTTTTGGGACGTCCCAGAGATCTCTTCCCATGGGGTTGATAATGAAGAATAGCTTTTGGGATTCTGTAAGATCTCATACATTGCAAATGGCTCATCCAGTTCTGATATTTCTGTATGAAATCGAGTACTGATTCCAGACTCAATTCTTCCATTACTTTGTCGTTGCTTTTATGGTTCCATTTTGTATATCATGGTGTTGTTCACATAAACCTCATTTCGTTAGCTGTTATTCTGCTTTCGTGCATCCGCCTTAATGTCCATGCCTCATTACCATAACAGAGTACAAGATTTGTTAAAGGTGTATTCTAGTGCCTCTCTGTAGCAGGGAAGGTTTCATTACCCTTCTTTTATTCCCATAGATTTGAAGTATTTTACAATTTTGCTCATTATATCCAAATCATTATCAAATATTAATTTGTAGCCAAGATACAGTAATTATGTAAAATCATTAACTCTTCCTAAAATTTTGCCTTCTAAACATATTTTTTTAGGGATAGGGTATTTGCCCCAAATGGCCGTAACTTCTTTTTTCTGTATTTATTTCCGTTTTATATTTTTTGCAATGATATTTAAATTACGTACTGAGTATTGTAGATCATTTTCTGTAGATTCTATTGAAACTAGGTCAACTGCAAATATCAATGAACCTATTTTTAAATTTCTGTTTATCTGCAACTGACTCTGTCGTATTTGTCTCCGTTTCTGAAGAATTTCATTCAAGTGCAATATGAGCAGAAGGGAGACCGCAATCCTGTTTTACTCCTGTGTTAATTTCCTGCTATTCTGAGGTCCTGTTTTAACTGACTTAAAAATCCCATAACCTCTTTTTCTCTGTTTCACTTATTCTCAGTTGGCATTTTTTGTGAAGTTTAGCTATACAAACTTTAATATCTGTTGATATATCACGTGTAGAATCTTTGGGTATATCAGTAGGTCGTGGACTTTTGTTCTGACTCTGTTTTTTATTGTCTTATGTTCATGTAACTGATTTAGATTTTGTTTCAATGTTTATGATATTAGCGATTAAGGGGATCATGAATCATAATATATAAATTTCCAATCCTGCATGTGCCTTCGTGACTGAGGGAAACCATGAAAAACCTCAGTCACATTGGTTGACCACGGGGTTTGAGCCCGTGAGCTTCCGAATACGAGTCTCAAACACTATCGTCTGAGCTAAGTCACTCAGTTTTTTTATTGCTTATCTATTTCTTGTAATTTTATTGTTTGTTAGTTAAAATTGTGACAATCAGTGGCGGCCGGTGAGGCATTCTGGTGGTGGTGGTGCAAAAAAATGCTGCACTCAAATCACCCTAGTGAAAGGTGATAATCACAACTCACGTTTACATTATATTAAATAAAACACATTAATTAAAACAGCTATTTTTACCAGGTGTGCAGTTAATAATGCCTCTACGTAGTAACAGTTACAATAACATTTCCGAAACTAATAACGAAATTTACAAAATATACAAATAATGGGAAACATTCTCAGTATTGTTAAGTCAAATACAAATGACTTTTATAACTAGTAAGATTACTGGCAAAAACACAAGAGAATAACAATGATATAGATAATAAATGAATAAGGTTGCACTTTATTTAAACAGGCGATGAATCCAAGGCAGGAGCCTGAATATTAAATAACACATGTTCATGTCGTGCACAGATCTCATGTATTCTTAACAAAAGCATCAATACTAGCAACAGTAAAGCGATATTTAGTTGCCGCAAAATAAAACAAATAATACACAAAATTAACAAATAGTGTTACATAATATGAAAAAATATTTATCTTTCTAAAGAGTACCATGACTGACTATCTCTGTATTCAATATACACTGCCGAGAAAAAAAAAAAACGCAACACTTGAATAAAATAATTTGAAATATCAAATCATAATACAAATTATAACATTACTGTGTGCTTCTGTGGGTCTGTTTGTGTTAGGCAAGTGTTAATTTATGTTTTGGAAAGGAAAGTACTGTATACCCATTGTGTCACTTGTGACATCCGCTTTGCCACTTCCTGTTCCTTACTCTATATTTATTGCTGTGCCATTACAACCCAAAACACACCCAGTTAAAACAAAGTTACAACATCATTGTTTTCTTTTTTGCTCCTAATGGAATTCTGTAATATTGAACTGAGTTTTAAACAACATTTAAGAGAGTTAAGATGCCGTTAAGCCTCATTAATGCCGCTAGATCAGTCGCGTTGGTAGAGTATGAACACAGCTTACGTTATGTTGCAGACAACTCCGTCGACTGATTCACGTACAGTGCAAAGGTACAGGGAACTTCGTTCATATTGTCGAAGATCGGAATATGGTAGGAAAAGGTCATCTTCTTGCAATAGATGACCAGTTCTTGTTCCTTCAAGTGCTGTGTAACTACCACACCACTGCGGTCGAAGTCAGAAATCGACTAGAATAAGTGCGAGGTGTGAATGTCAGTGAGTGGACTGTGAAGAGGAGGTTACATGATGCTGGTCTGATCTCCAGAAGACCTGATATTGGCCCAGAACTTACAAGACAACACCGTCAAACTCTCTTACAGTTTGTAAAGGAACATCAGAAATGGGCTGGCAAACGATGAGGAACAGTTTTGTTCTCAGATGAGTCCCGATTCTTCCTCAGATCCCCAAATGGAAGAGAGAAAGTGTGGAGGACTGGAAAATGGTATTCTCCATCCAACTTTTCATCAAGGACAGCATTTCATGGCGCTTGAGTGATGGTGTGGGCAGCATCAGTTTGATTGCACAAACGGACCTTGTCTTTGTGGAGAGTGGGTCTCGTACTGTCCATCCCTACATTGAAGAAATCCTTTAGCAACATGTTTTTCCTTTTGCATCATTTATTGGTGACAATTTCATGCCCTTGCAAGACAATACACGTTCTCGTGTGGCGCAATATGTCCTCCAGTACCTCAATGAAGTATGGATTCAACTCATTGAATGGCCATCACGCAGTACAGATCTTAAACCTATTGATCATCTGTGGGATATTTTAGGAAGGAATGTCCTTCACCATGCTTCAGATACTCTTCAAGAGCTACGGGGCCATGTATGCAACACATGAGCCACATAACATAAGCTGCAATCATCCTCTACCAACGCTACTGCTCTAGCAGCGTTAATGGGGCTTAACGGCATCTTAACTCTTTTAACATGTTGTTTAAAACTGAATTCATATCACAGAATCCCATTATACACAAAAAAGAAAACAATAGTGTTGTAACTTCGTTTTAGCTGCTTGTGTTTAGGATTGTAAATGTTAATGGCACAGCACTAAATATAGAGACAAGAAATGACAAAGAGGGTGTCACAAATCACTCAATGGTATACTTAGCTTCCCAAAACATAAATTAACACTTGCCTAACACAAACAGGTCCATAGAAGCGCACAGTAATGTTACTTGTATTATGGTTTGATATTTCAAATTTATTCAAGTGTTGCGTTTTTTTTTTGTTCGGCAGTGAAATGGATAATAATTTACACATTCAAATCCAAGTTGTGTGGATTAGTTTTGAATTGGTAACACATTAGGTTTTGGCGCGGAACTTTAACTTGTGTTTTCTTGAAAGCCTGAGCTTGATGGTTCCCTGCCTAACTTCTCCAACAACCCTGCTATCTAGCGAAATTTTTGCGTTACTGTGCTCTAGCGGGCGGAATGTTAACTACTGAGTCAAATTGAATTCGGCTCAGTGCCTGCCATAAGAAACGCATATAAACTAGAATCAGTAGCCTTTTGTACAGTGTACCACGCCGAACTAACTCCAACGTTCGGAAAAATGCTGCAAGAATGCGTCCTGATCTGTGCGTGCGCTCGTTCAGATGACATACGAATAAAATGTGTAGAAATAAAAAAATTACAACTCCTTTTTAGGATATTATTTTTTGTTTCTTTCATTGGTGGTGCCTTGTTATTAACAATAAACGTTACACTAACAATTGAAGAGTCCACTGCATTAAGACATATAGAATGTACATAGAGAGTTATATGGCATTAACACTGATAGTCATTGTCCAGTAATGATCGGAAAATCACAGTTAAGCTTTGAGTGCTAAGCATTTCAAACTTTCAATTGCTTCTCCTGCAAAATGTATTCCAAATGACATCCATCATTCTTGCAGTGGACTCTTCAATTATACCAATAAATGTTACACTATAATAGTCTACTAAGACATTCTGTGCTGTGCAGTGTTGTCAATTGTGCAATTATAAGTACTTCGGAGAAAGTTTTGTCACTGACTCTTTCATCCAGTATTCATACAGAGTAAATCATGCGAAAATTTTGGGGCACTGTGCTGAAACGTGACGATTTTTATTTAGTAATAATGGTGAAGGTAATCCTTGCTCCAAAACAAGACAACTTTCTTCCTGGAATTGGAAAATCCTCATAAACTCCCATCTTCTCCTCAACCCTTAGGCACGTGGCAGAAATGAAATAATATGGCAACGACTTCAAGAATTGGCAACTGAGCTAAGTATTATTTATCCCTTGTTCGTTCCTAAACTTAGTGGTGAAGAGTGTGAGGGAAGGCCGTCATGTTTTGGAGAGAAGTAATAAATGTAAAGGTGTCGCCTTTACATTCAGTGAAGGTGTTTTGGGGCCAAGGAGGTAGAACTCCATGCCTAAGTTACCTCCCATACATAGTGAGAAGAAACTAGCTAGGGGATTGTAAATAGACAGAAAATTAAATAATATTATTTCCTGATATGAATGCTTCACTTGAGGTTGTTCCATGTTAATTTATTGACATAGACCTATTTCTAAATAAAGTCAGCTCTTCTCTCTTTCTGCGTTGTATAGGCTAGTGACCTATATTGCATAAAATTCTTAATACAGCGCATCTTCGCCATCACGTCGCGACGACCGACTGGCAAGCGGCAGAATCGCGGTCTCCCCCCCACCGGGCACTCGATTGGTCACGGGCGTGATGGCGAAGACGCATTGTAATAAGAATGTATTATGATTATTTGAAATTATAATATTAACACTTTCGCTTATGGACATGCTTGTTCAGCAGCTTCGAAGCCAGCTTGAAATCTCTGGTCGTAAGGTTAACACATCGCAACTCCAGTAATCGCACATGCAGATCTGTTTATATATCCAGTGGTGTCACTCAAATTTTTTAACAAGTGGTTCTCTCCGCTAAATACCGCAAATTTAAAAATATTAAATGACGTAATACACACAAAGGAAAACTGCAATCCAACATGTTCTTGTCGGCCTGGTTGGCGCTGTTGGTATAGCACTGGCCTTCTATGCCCGAGGTTGCGGGTTCGATCCCGGGCCAGGTCGATGGCATTTAAATGTGCTTAAATGTACATTTACTGGCATGTAAAAGAAGTCCTCCTGGACAAAATTCCGGCACACCGGCGACGCTGATATAACCTCTGCTGTTGCAAGCGTCGTTAAACAAAGCATAACATTAACATGTTCTTCCATAACAAAATTATGTGCATAGTTTAAATGCTGATTCGCGTCACGAAGAAGACGAGTAGACTTCTGCACTGAGCGGCGATGGTTGCCTCGCCACAGAAGCATCATATCACATACATTATCATACCTATTGTACTGTTATATTCACAAATAGCATTATACTATATAATATCGACGGGCCAGCTCTAAAGGGAAACAACTGAAAATTTAAACTTTTGAGAAAACTGAAGTTAAAGCTTCATGTTGCTGTGAAACATCCAATTTGGAAACTTACAACATATATTAAACATGATTTGAATTTGGATTAAGAATCCTCTGATTTTCCACAGCAACATAAAGCTTCAAAATGCAGGATTCTCTAAACTTTAATTTTGAATTGTTTCCCTTTCAAGCTGGGCCATCGATGTTGTAGGCTATATCTATTGTGACTGGTTGTACACTTGGTTAAGAAGCAACGATTTAATAATGTGATATGATTATGTTTACTGTCGTATTAAAAAGTTAGAGAATTAAATGTTAGAATGTTAAATTCATGTTCTTCCTTTCTGTCAACCTAATTTGTTTTATCTTCAAAATTTAAGAACAGGTTCTACGAACTGCAACAAATTCAACAAGTGAATCGGGCGACTGGTGCGAACTGGCTGAATGATACCACTTGATAAATGTTCTGTTCACTACCAATACGAATTAGTCTTCTGAACTTGTCCACACAGTCCGTAGATATCCAGAGAACCGCAATTCTTTGCGCTGGAAATGCCGACAAATCAGCCATTTTTATTACAGCGCACGCTATTTCCCATATGCATTTGTATAGGGAATGACTGTAGACTAAATCAGAATCAAATATTTTTAATTATAAGGGCCATGGACACTGGCCTGAAATAAGTTTTACTTTAAATGGTACTATTACGCTGGGATTCCACGGATTCTGCTTCTGCATAGCTGAAAGCGCCACTAGCCTATAGCTTAGAATTTGAACTGTTACTGTACCTTCGTAGTCTCCGTCTATCTCGTACCGGAAGTGATGAAGATAAACTTCTAGCTTCACCAACTTTCTCCGCCCCAGCTCCATGATGCTCTCCTCCCACTCGGCGTACTGACTGGTCGAAGGCTGGCTGTCAGCGTCTCCCATCATTGGCTTATCAGTTGTTAACTTCACCAACTTCCTCTGCCCCAGCTCCATGATGCTGTCCTCGAACTCGGCGTACTGGCTGGTCGAAGGCTGGCTGTCAGCGTCTACCATCATCGGCTTATCAGTTGTTAACTTCAGCAACTTCCTCTGCCCCAGCTCCATGACGCTGTCCTCGAACTTGGCATACTGGCTGGTCGAAGGCTGGCTGGCAGCGTCTACCATCATCGGCTTATCAGTTGTTAACTTCACCAACTTCCTCTGCCCCAGCTCCATGATGCTGTCCTCGAACTCGGCGTACTGGCTGGTCGAAGGCTGGCTGTCAGCGTCTACCATCATCGGCTTATCAGTTGTTAGCTTCAGCAACTTCCTCTGCCCCAGCTCCATGACGCTGTCCTGGAACTCTGCGTACTGGCTGGTCGAAGGCTGGCTGGCAGCGTCTACCATCATCGGCTTATCAGTTGTTAACTTCACCAACTTCCTCTGCCCCAGCTCCATGACGCTGTCCTCGAACTCGGCGTACTGGCTGGTCGAAGGCTGGCTGGCAGCGTCTACCATCATCGGCTTATCAGTTGTATCAAGTCGAGCTGAAAGGTAGTGTAATTCTGATTTGTAATCTTCGTAATACACTGATTGCTAACTGTGAAGGGGATAAATAAGTACAGTTCAGCCATATGGTTATGTCGTATCCCGGTTTGTCCCACTTGTTTCTCCTGTCCTCTCTGTAAGGGCTAGTAACTGAGGTGTTAGGCTCTTCTCTGCAAATAAGTGTTAACTTCAGTGAGATTTATGAATTGGAAATGATTATAAGTAACTGCTTAAAGGTTTCC
This sequence comes from Periplaneta americana, assembly GCF_040183065.1. Classification (NCBI taxonomy): domain Eukaryota; kingdom Metazoa; phylum Arthropoda; class Insecta; order Blattodea; family Blattidae; genus Periplaneta; species Periplaneta americana. Next base: position 136,931,559 of record NC_091123.1, on the reverse strand, counting down.
TTACAATAAGTATTGACTACGAATTCGGCCCATAGATACTTTAAAAAGATAGCAGGTGGATCATTAATGTCAATGCAATGTTTGTGTACTTCTTGTTGGTTAATTTTGAAGGTATTAAAGTATATGAAAATTTATCTGTGCAATTGTGTGTAAATAATCAAAATGATAATCACTGCATCACATAGTCGGTAAGTGCAGACACAAAATACTGCGGTTGCAGTATTTGTATTGTTGTGTTGAATGGGGGCAAGCTTCCTGCATGACGCAATCTGCAGTAGATTCTGGAATGTAGACTACGACTACATCGTAAAAAAAAAAGTCCGTTCAAAATAAAAGAAGGCCAATAACGCAACAAAAAGTAGAACATTTCCTAAAAAAAAAAAAATGACCAGTAAACAATAAAAGACCAAAAAATGCAAATAAACACAAAATAAAAATAGGCTGTATTGGTTCGTCATGAAGTGAAACGAGTTTATATTGTAGTCTGCATTGTCTGTGATGACTAAGAAAAAAATATGATATTTCATCAACTTCCGAGCACTATGCGTCACTCATCAACCCACCACTATTTTCTCCCATCACATCCATTCCGATTCCTCTCATTGTTTTCCAAGTTTGCCAACTTACCTGGTGGAGTGTTCATATAACACGCTGCAGTCGGTCTTCTTGTCGATCTTCTCGTCAATCTTCTCCATATTCTTGTCCATATTGTTGTCCATCTTCTTTTCTTCTCTCCGTTGCGTTTCGTCATGACATGTCCTTCCCCAGTATCCCCCACCCGGACATCCGATTGGGGGGATAGTTTACGTCCGGAATTTTTTACCAGGGAAAGACTCATCATGCCATATTTTTCATAAGTTATCTTCTTGGGATATATATAAATGCGGAAGCTTCCCATTGCTTTCCGCACACCACTCTCTCTTTCGCATCTTAAAAGATCCCAGGGGGCCCCAGCGTGGAGGTGAGGAGAGTGGATTTGACTAATTAGGCCCTCCGGACTTCACCGAAATTCACCACAAGGGTTAAATATCAGTTCCATCAGGGTTTTTGACCCGATCGGAGACCGGGAAATCCCAATTAGCCTTTGCCCCCCCTTATTGGGTCTAAAGCATTATGAAGATCATTAATGTGAAAAGATCAACTAAGATCCGTCAGTCTGCATAGTGTAGTTGGTACAGCGCTGGCCTTCTGTGCTCGATGTTGTGGGTTCGATCCCGACCCAAGTCGATGGCATTTAAGTGTGTTTAAATGCGACAGGCTCATGTTAGTAGATTTACTGGCATGCAAAAGTACTACTGCAGGACAAAATTCCGGCATACCAGCGATGCTGATATAAGCTCGGCAATCGCGAACGTCGTTAAATAAACCATAATTTTAATACATCTTGATTACACAACTTTCAACACTGTATCACTTCGGAATATGTATTATATGACTTCCTTGTGCTAAATACCGTAATTTCCCATAACTATGGTCCAGGCACACAACTATGGTCCAAAACGCATTATGTACTACTTAGTCACCCAAGAGTTCGGTGTTTGCCATTTAAGGCGCCAATGTGATGGAATTATGTTCCCCATAGATGCTTCTATCTACCATTACGCGTGGCGGTGATATGGATGCTGAACAAGGTCAGTGTGCATCGTTCTACTGAATGTGTGAAGACACGAAATCATTCAGTTTGCGATTGTCTGTTTTATTAAGCTCTCCTCTGTAGAACTGGTACGTTGTAGATATATGATTCTTTGTCCAATTAAACCTGGCTATATAGTGTTTACTTTCACGTAATAATTAGACTGGCAGAGATTAAGGACTCTGCGTGAAAAATGTTTAACCTCAAGGCTAGAAGTCAGTCCTCAACTATGTACCACAATTTTTCGTGAACCATAGTTGTATTTCATTTTGAAATATTTGTTTCAATAAAGTGTGATCAATGTGATTATTTACTTCTGCAAATACGGTATCTCAGTATATTCTAAAACACCATTTAACATTATAGTCAAGTAAACAAAGAAACAGGCTGTTCCAGCATCAATGGTACTAGCACGAATGATGGTCCGGTAAAATGAAAACTTCAGGGTAGAAGGAAAACAACCGTCCCTGTAAGTGACTATGAGAGCGATGAAATTGAATTGGATACAGATCATGATTCAATTTCAGAATTACAAGAGAAGTGGAGATTCAAAGGATCGAAATAAGCCTAATGAATGTAGTTCTCAGTACGATAAATAAACATTATCAGTGAATTTATTTGCATAATATTTTGCTAAGAATGTGTTAGTTTATTTTGATACCGTACTTTTGTTCTTTAATATACAGTAGTTGTTCATTATTGCAGAAAAATGACTTTCAGATTTCACTTGTTTACTGAGTGTTTATGTAATGTGTACTAATAAAGAGAATCCATGTACTTTTCATTTATTTTTAATATTTCTGTGCTAGATTATGTTTCTACCCTTAAATTACAAACTCAATGTATTGATTTACGAATAATTACAGCTCCAGCTATAGTCCATTCATGCTTTCAAGCATGAATATATGAGTGGACCATAGTTGGGCAACTCAGAATGCAACTATGTACCAATGCTTATTATTTTTTTAACACTTGTAATTAAATAATTTCAAACACATAGGTCAATATTTATTTAATATACACTTACAAGAGTCCGAAGCCAAAATTTCATTTAATCTGGATGAATAGTACTGAATATACAAAGAAAAATATGACAAATGTGGACCATAGTTAGGGGAAACTACGGTACTGTCGTACCTGGTTCACATGTTTCGACCTATTATGGGTCATTCTCAGTCCTGAGGATGACCCAAAAAGGTCGAAACATGTAAACCAGGTACAACAGAATTTAACACAAGAAGTCATATAATATATATTCCGAACATAATTTTAAAATTTTCAACTAAGATCCTTATTGAACATGACACCAAGAAAATTAGTCTTCAAGGATGATTTAAGATTGAAGTAATGTGATTGAAATAGGCTACCAGATATGTAAAATTAGCATTATTACTAAAATATAATATGATGTTCTATCTACATTAATAATAAGATTGCTAGAACGACACCATTTTTAAATTCACAAATACCATTAATTAATTTTCAGTTTGTGCAAATGCGAAACAAGAACAAGATGAATTAAATTTCTATGAAGATTAAGCAAACTAACACTTCAGTATTATTAATTTATGCAGTTATAAGAGAAGTTGTAAAACAACTGTTATGTAAAAGTTGTGAGCTGAATATAATTTAGGCCTATTTATGTAATAATTATAGGATTAATATAAATAAAAAAAAAAGTTGTAACTTCAATTTTTATATTCGTGTGGAGTGGGGGGCACACATGTAGACATGGGGTAATTTTGATTGGACTACAAAAGCCCCATGATTCTTGGTGTCCCTGATTGAAAATCTGTCCGTAGAACTCACATTTGACGTGGACGAGAAATTGCGTGTGAAAATTATTTTATGTGCTGTGCACTTATCTTTGGATTGACACTAAGGACAGGTGGCCTACACATTGCGAAACTTATAGACCTACAATAAGGGATCTCCAATTTTTTTTCCGTATCTATACCTACTCGTACATACGTGGTTGATACTTTTGTACGCAGTTTGTAACAGCTGGTGTTGCCTAAGTCCCAAAAGACATAAAACCCTATACGTAAGAACATAGCCTACTGTTTTATCGTCATTAAAATCTACATATTTCCACATATTCGATCATTCAAGCTATCAAAAAATTCTACACACTAATTTCAAGAATTAAGGAGAATCACCCGTTCAAGATGTTATGAAAATGCAATACATTAACATGAATATTTCTCAAAGCAAAAGCCCTATATTTCTAGAGGTAAATAATCTTAAACCCTCAGTTTCCTGCTACTGCAGTGCGGACCAGGAATGCTGCTGGAGTAATAGTTCATGCTAATTCAACTACTTGACGTAATAAAGAAGATGAAAGCCTCTAGGTCTTACCTTGTAGTCCACCATCCTTAATTCCGTAGCCAGATGTTCGACTGGAATAATTGCAGGGTCCCACTACATGGGCTGCGTGCCAATGCCTTTCCACTGCATGGGCTCCTGTTGTTCCTACAAAATTTCGGAAATGTGCAATAATAAATGATAAACTTTTCTTCGACGAGGGTGACGTTTTAAGGGCTATAAATGCTGTAATTTGGCTCACTTCAGAACAAATGTAATGTAGGATGTCCCATGATGTAGGTTGACGCAGTGAATTAGTCTTATTTCTGAATAAATGGATTCTATGAAACATTAAAGAGTTCACTTTCTCTGAAAATTTTCTCTATTGTAGGTAGATGTCTCTGCAGACCTAAAATACTGCAAGAAACTTCGATGATCAAATCAGTGAATTACATGTAGATTTCTGGAATTGTTTCGAAAGTTCTGAGAGACTTGTACAGCCGCCTAAAATTTTCGGAACGCTTGGAATTTAATTTAACACAGCTAGTGATAACCGGTGTAGATAGAGTAGGGAAAGGGAGCCTGCTAGGGATGTGAGTTTGATTACACTTCGTCTCATTGATTATTCTATATATATGCATATATTTCTTTCTTTTTATGCTCTTGGAGGCAGTGCCGAAAATGCAGTACATAGTGCAGCTTTCCACATTCTAACGTGGAAAGATTAAATGTATGCACGTTCTTTTTCTTTCTGGCAACTTGTAAGTTTGTTATTTAACGAGGTCACTCAGCGTCGACTGAATTTGTGAAATGGAGGTGGTATTAAAGCAAAATGAATCCATGATGAGCTACGGGATTATGTGACCCAAGCAAGTGATCGGACCAAGTGGGCTACAAGCAGTTATGGGAGTCAATATATTTCAGTTTCTATCAATGTTGAGGCAGTTTCGATAGTAGGTGCACCAACGAAGAAAGATGAGTTCATGTCAATTTAGATGTTTTATTCGTTATCAGTTCGTGGTCACTTGTAAGACGGTTCACGGATGTATTTCCGAATTCTGTTTTCCGAATAATCTTAGTTCCGAATGGTCTTCATTCCGAATGCATTGTTTCTGAAACCAAATATTCTCGATTCCGAAATGGAATTACCTACAATCGTATAAACAATGTTTACTGAATCCATTGCTCTTCGTTACTTAGTAAAACATTCTTCAAAATTCGACATAAATTCTTCCAAACTTTTAAGTACCTAGTAGTTCAGCACTTATAATGCAGGCGATACCAAAAATTATCCTAGGAACCAAAGGAGGAAAGATGATGTTGTTGAAAGGATATGTATATTATAAAAACAAACAAAACATTAGAATATATAATCTTAGAGTTTCAAAATGGATTTCGTAAAGGTAGAGCTTACTCTGACTGCATATTTACAATCAATCAGGTAATAGAAAAACACAGAGAATACAATATACCAACTTATATAGCCTTTATAGATTTTGAAACAGCATTCGACAAAATTAATTGAAACAAATTATGGAGTATAATGGCCCAGAAAGGTATACCACAACATCTTATAACAGTGATAAAAAGCATGTATGTAGAAAATAAAATTGTAATAGTAACAGGTTCAAATAACAGGAAGAATATCATTGCAAAAATAAACAAAGGAGTAAGTCAAGAGTACCTCCTCTCCCCGCTATTGTTTAACATATTTATTGACGAAGTTGTGAGAACAGGATGACGACATTAGATGAACATTTCAAAATTAGTAATACATTCTTAGACACATTATTGTTCCCTGAGGATCAAGTTTTAATCTGTAGCTCAGAAGATAATCTGCAAAGAGCATTATTCAAATTAAATATAATAAGTAAAAATTACTCTTTAAACATATCTCCTAATAAAACAAAAGTGTTTGCATTCAGAGGATCGGAAACAATAAGAGCTAAAATTATATTAGAAGGAAAAACCTATTGAACAGGTCAACTGCTTTAATTACCCGGTTGCAACATATCATATTTCTGCAATGCTTGGGAAAAATGGCATCAGTCAGTTTCCACAAACATTTTTTATTAATTTATTGACAACTTATGGAACATCTGCTCGCTTGGGAAAAGAGACGTAAATATTTCTCCCATTACAATAATTCATACAGAAGAAATCAAATCTACATAAACCAGTGTGAAAACAGTTTTTTTCCTTCTCCTGTAAAATTAACATTTTTGACTTGTGCCACTTTTCCCGAGCACTACAGATTTGAAAAACGAAGATTTTACAAATAAAATAAATAAATTCAATTACATATGTGGTACAATAAGCAGATATTTAACGACTACGCGGAAAGACACCAAACTTAAATTTTACAAAGTGGTAGCAGTTTCTATGTTGTTGTATGGTGCAGAATTTTCGGTTCTATATAAGAAAGAAGAACGCAGAATAGAAGCTGCAGAAATGAAATTTTTGAAAGGTGTGGCTGGATATACTTTATGGACAAGAAATAATGACCTTCGAAAAGAGCTCAAAATATTCAAATTAACAGAAAAAATATCTCAGTAGGAACGATTGGATGGAGCATCTAGAACGGATGGAAGATGACTGCATTCCAAAATCAATTTTAAATTATAAACCGAAAAGTGTAAGCAATGTTGGCTGTATATTCAATCCTTATTGACAACCAAAATGTTTCCAAAGGCACTTCGAGAAGTTCTAATTGAGGAGCGTTTTTTCAAAATGTAGATAGATGCTCTCTACACAGTTTTTCACTAATTGTGTTTTTTTCTTCACGCCTGGAATCATTATTTTTTTCGTACTTTTCACACACAGAAACATTAGTCATATTGAAGACTAAATTAAGGATATTACCAAAATAAAATTTATATTTAATATTTTACTATATAAATATACTATATAAATATGCCAAAGAAAGATCCTGAGAAGGATAGTAGGCTTATCACTGAGGGACAGAGTTCCAAACGAAGTGCTACAAAAGATGTCAGCAATTAATGATCCAGCATTGCAAGCCACCAACACCAAATGGAAGTGGGGAGGCCATGTTGCACGACTTAGAGACGGAAGATGGATGCAGACAGTCACACTTTGGGATCCCCACATTGGCAAGAGATCACGAGGAAGACCAAGAAGAAGATGGGCCGACCTTTTCAGTGAACATGTAGGAAGCCTCGAGCAGAGCAAGACATAGGGAAGACTGGAAAAACCTAAGAAGACAAGTGAACAGTGACTAAAAGTTTTTTCAAAACTCGATAAATGCTCATTATGAGACTAAGTGCTTGTATTAATTTTAACATATTTTGTTATTATTTTTAACGGAGAAATGAACCAGTAAATAATGTACAATGATTTTATGTAGCATAATAATCAATAATAAACAATTAAGAGTATGTATGCTGAATTATTAATTAAAGAACATATTGTTTAGAGTTATTAAGTTCACATTTGTAGTTTTAACTAAATAAACATGTCATTAAACTGAACTTAAAATTACTGCAGGATATCTTGATATAATTCATTTGCATATGCTGATACTTCAAAATATTTCAGGAGATTGGAGACATCTTTTTTCTTTTCCTTGCTTACCATGCTCTTCGGCATCACTGGAGATTCTTTCACTATTTTGTAGATATCTTGTTTCTTCTTCAGCACTTCTACCTCTATTCTGTCCCCAAAGTATGTACTGCTTACTGATACAGTGACAGTCTTCTGAGATTTTTTGTATGTTATGATACGTTGGTTAGTCATTTTGAACGGGAGCTTAGAGCGAATAACCATTTGTGATCTGGACTTGAAATGTCTCACTTGCCAGTCTTCATTCAGAATTTTCACAGTTCCATGTTGTTTTAGCACATCATGGTACTGTTTGGGGGACAGAATCGTTTCCATTTTTCGGTAGCATTTTTCTAGCCTACCAAACACCCTGTCTGGAGCCATGTAACTATGTCCTCGGATCGGGAAATAATGAACAGTCTTGTTGAAGTGCTTGTTTTGCTCTAAGAAGGGAATAAGAGTGGCATCATAACACTGTTTTTGTTCTGACTGGGACATGAGTAAGAGAATAGATGGATAATCTTTGGACTGTCCTTTTGTTGGTTACTTTCCACTTCAGAAAGAAAGGTCTGTAGAGCTGAGGCAACTTGATTGCAACCTCCAGAAGATTCGGTTTCAAGCCAAGTATAGAAATGAACGTCTTCCTTTCTTTGCTCTTGTGAATGTATCATGATACATAGGTTATATAGCCAGATCTATCGGGAGTAAAATACTTCACTTACTGATAACTTGGGTATAGGCTAATTTTGTTGCACATCAAAGCACACTTTGATTACATCTGAAGTACCTTCATCAGAGAATAGAATCGTTTTCCACGTAGTTTGTGCAGTCTATAATTAGCCCGTAAAGTATTATTCTTTTCAGGATCCATTTCTGCCCTAATTTTCATAAGTCCAATCTTGCACGTAGAACATATATCAGTATGTGGAGTCTTGAATGATAAATTAAAACAGTGGTAGAAAATGTGTTTATATTTGGAAAGGGAACACACAGTGAGTCCCTTCGATTTACTCTTACTGCAGAAACTTTTCTACTTTTTATTTACTATAAGGTTTGATGCAGTAGCGGACGGTGGGTTTGAACGTTGAGGAGGCCAAGACGTGAATGATGAGAATATAAAAATATAAGGCCTGTGACGTACCTCATTATCAAGCGCAGAATTTATAGGTTTTAAGAAATTAAAATTAGGTTTTCCAATTTATGTTTTTATTTATTTTAAATCTTATGTTTAGGAATTTATATGATTTTACGAGAAAAAAATAAAAATAAACAACATACTGTTAATATATTACAACGGCTTGGTAAAGATTGCCACTCTTTGGGACACTTTAAGTCCTAACCTACGAATTACGTCTTTTTAAGTCATATTACATTTAAGAATGTTACTCTTTGCTACATAAAACGAATAAGAAAAGCAATATTTCGAGAGTAACGAGATAGCAACAAAATTGATTCGAACCTAAGAATCCAGGGCTTGCTCATTACTATTACATAGTCTAATTTTACAGCAAATTAACTGGACATTCCTCTTTCTTCGCAAACCGATCAAATAGGTCACAACATACTGAATAACTGCTACTACAAGAAGCTAGAGACAAATCTGCATTTGTTTCCAAACTCTCGATATATTTAAAATAATGTATAAGTAAATACATCTCGTAACACAAAAGAATAAAATGACAAGAACACCCGCAAACAAGAGAAAACTAACAACACGTCACTCAATTTTCTAAAACCAAGAAGAGAGAAAGAGAGAGAGCTTCCCAATACAGCCGAAACCAGCCGTAACTATAAGCAGTACAGTTGTCAGCGGTGGGTAGGACGTCTCCAAATCGGCTCCCTTCGCGCATTCTAGTCAAGTTTAAACACTCCGCTAACCAGCTATCTTATTGGTTGAACTGCTGTTGTCATGGTTACTGGGGAGTAGCGTCATGTAGCCGACTCCTCTCTCCCGCTCTCGCATAGACACAGCAGGCTGCTAGATGTCGACTATACAGGTTACAGCGCTATCTGTTATTTTTCAGTACGAATTATTTGTACTATCTACAGTATAGCGAGCGGGCATCGCCAACTGAATGTGGTCGACTTTACATAACTTACATCTTAGTCGTAGTGAATAGTAAACTTAATATAAAAGGAAAAATGTTCATAATTTGCTGTAACTTGTCTGTGATCTTAATTCAGTTGAAATTATTACTATCATATTGTGTTCTGGTAAAATATTAGGGGAGGCTCGGCCTCCCTTGCCTCCCCTGAAAATCCACCGCTGGTTTGATGGTAGATATCCTCTCCTGGATTTTTCTCTTGAATAATGGCTCTCTCTGCATTTGTATAATGAAATATCATTTTTAACAGCAAGTGTGAGTTCCTTATATTTCTCGCCTGATCTCTCTTGTCGTCAGGTAACTTTCCTGTTACATGAAACTTGTTGGCCAGACGAGATAGTCTATCCTTGGACAAACCACATATTCCCTGAAAAGATGCATCACAGACAGGTATTATTTCGCCATTGCTTCTTCTCACTGTATATTTCACTGACACACTTTGTTTGCGTCTAGCTGTAGCAGATTTCACTACTCTATGTTTTGGTGAAGAAATGTTCATATACTGTAGTAAAAATTTATTATGATCAATTCAGTTAAGAGCCATTAGTCTGTGATTAAATGTACTGATATCGTCATAGGTTAAATCTGCAACTTTACACTCCTTCTTTCCTTTAGCATTTTTATTTACTTGTCTATCTTGAAGTCCATGTGAGCAGACAACTCGAGACTCTTTATTGTTTATTCTAATCTCTTTCTTTTGCTTTTTTATCTTCAATCTAAATTTTCGGCCACCATACACTTCTGTGACTTGTAGATCATCTTCTGATCCAGACATTTAGTATAATACGAGGTTACACCTCTTTTAAGACCGTTAACAGTATGCTGCAATGATTAAATAAAGTTAATCTTGCGTGTACCTGGTATTTCTATAAATACACTTCCAGACAGCACATGTGTTTCTGGAAAGCGCTTGCGCAGTATAAGATCTACTTATTCTCGCTGCATTTATCAAGTTTGCTTTATTTAAATTAAATCATTTATCGAGTTTTGATAAAACCTACCAAGTTTAATATCCTCTACACACTGCATGAGTCGCGTTATGAAAAATCTGACTTCACAGTTGGATGCACAGGAGCAAAATTGTAGTGACACAATGTATAACTCAATTTCATACAATTTTGCATCTATCGAGTTTTGAAAAAACGCTCCTCAATTTCAATGTTCTTATGTAGGAGGAGTGTAGTGTGCTGATCCCATTTTCTGACACAAAACAGAAAAAACAGCATATTTAGGGACCGCAATTTGATGAAGTTCACGACTTTTACTACTCGTACTTCGTCCATCACAATTTTCAGAGGAGATGGCAAAACAATGGCTTCACGGTGAATGAGACAATGGTCGCCCTATGTTAGGATATAATAATAATTAATAATAATAATAATAATAATAATAATAATAATAATAATAATTTATTTATTTAATCTGGCAGAGCTAAGGCCAGTAGTTTAATGTGAAACACTTTCATTAAGCCGCCAATGCTTATCTACTATAATAGTCATTTACATGAATAAGATTTTTACATGAACGTTTTCGATACCATTTTTTGGATTGTCTTCAGATGCATTATAATTAAAATTAACAATTAACATTTGTAAATGATTGAAAATCTAGCCATTGGTGTGTGTGTTCTGTGAACTTCTTTTCGTGATTAAGTGTGTGATACATTTATGGAGGTTGCTTGTACTTGTGTGTCTACTAGTAATTAGTGCTAATAGTAATACTAAGCTTACTTAATATCAATCAATTTCTATAATGCAATATAAAACTTATAGTATAACACCAATATAAAAACTTTTATAAAAGAACACTTGTTTGGTCGTTTTTGTTATTCTGTCTTTGAGTTCTGTTGTGTCTTGCCTTTTTGCATTATAGTAGATAAGCATTGGCAGCTTAATAAAAGTGTTACACATTAAATTATAGCAGCTTATCGGTAACAAAACAAAAATGAAATTGAAATTAAGGCCAATAGGCCTCTTCCGCCCAGCCAGACTCTAATTCTAATTGAATACAATTGCTTACGTAGCATAGGCCTACTTCACGTACTTTAGCCATGAATTCCTTCACTCGGCCTGTCATAGAAGTGGCTCAATCTCTAAAACACTAATGCAATCCTCCCATGTTAATTCATTATGGACCGAATATTCATTAGTTGTACGAAACATTTCTTCACCGGTTGCTCGCTGGGGCAGTTTGCACAAAAAAAATTGCAATTACATTCCCGTCAATGTACCGGATGTATGAAAGAAGTTGTGCATGACCACTAATATCGGTGGACTCGTTGATCTGAAGTGAGAACTTCTGACTGCTCTTTATTCTATCCTTCATAATGTCTTCGATGTCAATGGCCATGTTAACTTGGCAGTTGTGTCAGCAGAGAGAGGAATTTAATTTTAATTAATTTTATTAATTTCTGACAATAATAGGTAATAGTTCACGTCACACCTTTCACCTTGTGGAGGCACACTGGTTGCAGAACACTGTTCTAGAATAAGGTGCTTAGGAAAATATTTGGGGCTAAGAGGAATGAAGTTACAGGAGAATGGAGAAAGTTACACCACAGTCTAGTATATACAGTCACGAAGCTTGAGTTGTGAGGGTGCTAGGAACAATAGACTGTGCAGGTACTATTTCGCATTGTCTGTAATGAGGTAATATTAGCGATCCTAGTGGTTAGCAACGATCTATGGATGCATATTCACTGGGTGACCATGACTATATCTTTGAAAAATATTGGAGTGCAAGAGCCCAAAGGACTTTATTGTCAAACGCCTCGCAATAGACAACGACAATAACAATATATTTACTATGTCTTGAGCTTCGCGACTGTATATACTAGATTGTGATTACACAATGCAGAACTGCAAGCATTGCATTCTTCACCTAACATAATTGGAACATTAAATCCAGACGTTTGAGATGGGCAGGGTACGTAGCACGTATGAGTGAATCCAGAAATGCATATAGAGTATCGATTGGAGGACCTGAGGGGAAAAAGGGCTTTGGGGAAGCCGAGACGTAGATGGGAAGATAATATTGAAATGGATTTGAGGGAGGTGGACTATGATGGTAGGGACTGGATTGATCTTGCTCAGGATAGGCACCAATGTTGGGCTTATGTGAGTCCAGCAATGAACCTCCGGGTTCTCTAAAATCCATTGTAATTAAGTTTCAGTATTGTTGTTATTGTTATTATTATTGTTATTATTATTATTATTATTATTATTATTATTATTATTATTATTATTATTATTATTATTATACATGTATTGAAGTGGGTGTAACTATGTTAATAATGCATATACAGTAGTAAACTGTCAAAAACTTTCCGTTTAAAGATCACATTCGCTATAATCAGTAGGCCTACTCTTTAAAAGAATAAAAATACAAAAACAAAATAACCTTAACTATACAAATGTTAGTATATTTTATTAGATTTAACAATTAATACACGTAATTATATAAAATCTAGTACTTAATTGTTCTGTTGAGTGGGATGAACATGTTCATTTTTAAAGGGTATAATTATATGATTTTAGGGCGGAAAGCTGTAAAATATTTCTGGAATTTGTTTTCATAGATAAATACACAGAGAATCCAGATATAAACGGACAAATATTTAATTTCTTTTTAGATGTCAATAGTAATTTACTTACTTACAAATGGCTTTTAAGAAATCCAGAGGTTCATTGCCGCCCTCACATAAGCCCATCATCGGTCCCTACTCTGTGCAAGATTAATCCAGTCTCTATCATCATATCCCACCATACTCAAATACATTTTAATATTATCCTCCCATCTACGTCTTGGCCTCCCCATAGTTCTTTTTCCCTCCGGCCTTCCGACATTTCTGGATTCGCCCATACGTGCTACATGCTCCACCCATCTCAAACATCTGGATTTAATGTTTCTAAGTCCGGGGTTCGATCCCAGGTGGTGACAGGATTTTTTCTCGTTGCCAAACTTTCAGAACGGCCCCAAGGTTCACTCAGCCTTCTATAAAATTGAGTACCGGGTCTTTCCCGGGGGTAAAAGGCGGTCAGAGCGTGGTGCCGACCACACCACCTCATTCTAGTGCCGAGGTCATGGAAAGCATGGGGCTCTACCTCCATGCCCCCCAAGTGCCTTCATGGCATGTTACGGGGATACCTTTACCTTTAATTATGTCAGGTGAAGAATACAATGCGTGCAGTTCTGCATTGTGTAATTTTCTCCATTCTCCTGTAACTTCATCCCTTTTAGCCCCAAATATTTTCCTAAGAACCTTATTCTTAAACACCCTTAATCTCTGTTTCTCAAAGTAAGAGTCCAAGTTTTACAACCATACAGAACAACCGGTAATATAACTGTTTTATAAATTCTTTCATATTTTTTGACAGCAGACTAGATGACAAAATCTTCTCAACCGAATAATAATACGCATTTCCCATATTTATTCTGCGTTTAATTTCCTCCCGAGTGTCATTTATATTTTGTTACTGATGCTCCAAGATATTTCAATTAATAGTAATAATAATGAAATATAATTATTAATATTTATTTTGTAATATTATGATTATATAATAATAATAATAATAATAATAATAATAATAATAATAATAATAATAATAATACTTACTTACAAATGACTTTTAGGGAACCCGAAGGTTCACTGCCTCCCTCACATAAGCCCGCCATCGGTCCCTATCCTGTGCAAGATTAATCCAGTCTCTATCATACCCCACCTCCCTCAAATCCATTTTAATATTATCCTCCCATCTACGTCTCGGCCTCCCTAAAGGTCTTTTTCCCTCCAGTCTCCCAACTAACACTCTATATGCGTTCCTGGATTCGCCCATACGTGCTACATGCCCTGCCCATCTCAAACGTCTGGATTTTAAGTTCCCAATTATGTCAGGTGAAGAATACAATGCGTGCAGTTCTGTGTTGTGTAACTTTCTCCATTCTCCTGTAACTTCATCCTGCTTAGCCCCAAATATTTTCCTAAGCACCTTATTCTCAAACACCCTTAACCTATGTTCCTCTCTCAGAGTGAGAGTCCAAGTTTCACAACCATACAGAAGAACTGGTAATATAACTGTTTTATAAATTCTAACTTTCAGATTTTTGGACAGCAGACTGGATGATAAGAGCTTCTCAACCGAATAATAACACGCATTTCCCATATTTATTCTGCATTTAATTTCCTCCCGAGTGTCATTTATATTTGGGTAATAATAATAATAATAATAATAATAATAATAATAATATAAATATATTGGTAATGTTTGTATTGATTCGTATTTTCGTGACTTTACAATACCTACATTTTGCAGTAATCTTCAATTTGAAATACTATTTAAATACAATTTACGTTTCACAGAATTCCAAACTTTCAGAAGGGCTGCATTATACGATTTATTTTGTTTATATATTGATAAGAAAGGATGGTAATAAAACAATGTAATGTATTAAAATCATAAAACCACTTTGTTCTCGGTAAATTGTGTCGTGCGTTTGGTAGTGTTTTTAAATGTGGCAGTCCAGTCGAGGCTTAGTTATCAGCCCCCAATATACTACACATTTATTCCTAGAATCGCTATTGACGCTACAAAACGTAAATGTTTTTATTCCCTACTTATTGTTGCAGTTTTCAAGCAGAAATCGTAATATAACTAGAAAGCTTACCTTGGTGGGAAGAGATTCATCCTGGTTGTCCCATGGGAATCGAACTGAGCTCCTCAGTACACATACTCTCCATAAAGCGCTATCTTTGCTTGCTTTAATTGAAATAAAAAATCATAATGGCGGTCCAATACGTCATTTGCATTGTTAAAGACGGCATTGTTATGCCTTGAGCAATGAACGTGAATTCCACAGAGAATGAAAAAATGGAACTAGCGTTAGTCACGTAGAAACTGTAGATAAGAAAATAATTAATCAATTTGATAGTACTTGAGTTGAGAGCTTTCGACTTGATTTTAAATGTAGTTGACCGGCCACAAGAGAATTGAAATATTTTCGTTTTCATATTTTATATTTAAAAGGATTATTTTTAAGTTTTCTGAAGAAATTGATATAACGTACATTTTATGATGCAGTTATGTACCGGTATTTCATTCCTGTTAGTAATTTTTATGTATGGTATTATAGGTCGGTCAGTTTACTAAATAAAACACTTCTGGTTTAATGGTTTTAACCATCACACAAAAATCTTAATGTAATAAACATAAAAATTCTTACATGAATATTTATAATGAACAAAGTTTGACTGTTAATACAAATCAATTAATAAAGATAAACAGATTATATTATAAATACTAATATTATTTACTTAAAATTTATGAAATTATGCTTATATCTCCATTAATGTAGTTCTTGTTAGTTGATTTTTATCAGTATGAAACCACAAATTTTTACTTTTTCCGAGAATATTAATTTCAAAACTCTTTTTCTTAGAGATCTTCTTTCTCTTCTTTTATTAATTTTGTATGTTGGCTGCGTTTTCATAATACAGTAGTTGGGAGATGAACCTTAATGTTGCGACAGTGAAGTTAAGAAAATATCGTTCTCATGTGTTCATTTGTGTATTTGGTTTTTAAAAATTAAATTTCTTCCATTTTCTCTGGAACAAATGAAAGTAGACAGTTGGGTAATACTACATTATGTCAGCTATGTGGTAATTAACTTACTGATTGAAAATATAAATTATAAACTTCTGTAGGAGTCAGAATGTTTTCAAATACTGTAATAATACAATAGAAATAGGTTAATTCGACATAATTACTTTTAAATGTTGATAATTAATACTGCATTCCAATTTTCGAAGCTTACTTTTAGAAAATTTATGAACTTAAACGAAAATAGTGTCCATTCTGAATCTTAGTGGATGTTGATGAAATGCTATTATTTATTTCTTCTAGCTATAAAACGTAGTTAACAATAAATAATGAAAATATGCTAGCAGTTTGGGAAAGAAAAGTCCTGAGAAAGATATATGGTCCCCATTTTGAAAATGGTCAGTTTAGAAGTAGAACAAATAAAGAACTAATGGAACTGTATGGAGAACCGAGTATAGTTTCCTTCATTAAGAAAGGCAGACTTAGATAGTTGGGACATCTTGAACATATGCCAGAAGGCTGATTACCTAAACGGGCATTATATGGACACCCAGGAGGATTAAGGAAGAGAGGAAGACCAAGGCTGAGGTGGGTTCAGGATGTGGAGGATGATCTGCGGAGAGTTGGATGTAAGAGATGGAGACAATGGGCTCAAGAAAGAGATGAATGGTTTCTACTGATTAAGGAAGCCCAGGCCCTTCATGGGCTGTAGTGCTAATAATGAATGAATAAAACGTAGTACAATAGTACAGTAATTCATTTTATTTTATAACAAAACAAAATAATGTAACTTTATGTTGTACTAGCTGAAAGCAACCGGCATTGCCCGAATTACCCTTTCTGCTTTACTTTACAGAAATCTTGGAAACTCTACTATACCCATAGACAATCAAAACGAATTCTTTTTTACTAAGCCTTTCTTGTCCATAAAGATAATAATAATAATAATAATAATAATAATAATAATAATTTATTTTAGCTGGCAGAGTTAAGGCCGTAAGGCCTTCTCTTCCACTCAACCAGCAAAAAGTGTATATACATAAGCATGAACTTACAAAGAATTCAACAATTTGATTTAGATGAGAGTTACATGTATACAAGAGTTATTTACGAATTAAACAAGAAAATACTATGAACTATTAATTAAACACTGAAATAAACTGTGTAGGAGAATTAAACTAAAATACATAGAAAGTTAATATATTTCAAATAATATTAGATAATAGAAAGAGATTATTATGAGACAATTTTGAAAATACAGCACAATCAGGATGATGTCTAAAGAAAAAAGTAACAATGTAGTCAGTGATAGTTTAAATCAGTATGATTGGAGTGAAATGCTAATAAGGTTATCTTTTAAGCTTTTCTTAAAGGTGTTTGTTGTCTTGCAGCCCCTAATACTTTGTGACAAGGAATTCCATTGACGCGAGGTGGATATTGTAAAAGATAATGAATAACAAGATGTTATATGAAGAGGTATACTTAGTGTGCCACAAGTGATCTGGTATTTATGTCGTGGTTAGAGTATAGATAAGAGAAACGAGACGAAAGGTAATTTGGTGTTACGGTGTGCAGAATTCGAAAGAGTAAAGACAAAGAGTGTAAAGTTTTGCGTTCTTTAAGTCGGACTTGCGAAGGACGGTGATATGTGATCATATCGTCGGATGTTGCACACATATCTGACGCACATATTCTGAGCTCGCTGTAACTTGATTGACAGTTCAGAACTTAGGTCACTTAACAAAAGTCACAATAATCGAAGTGCGGCATTACTATGAATCTTTACATAGCGTCATTTACATTAGCTAATAAACTTCTTACAGTTAGCCAAATGTCTGCAAGGGTTAACTCAATTTAAAACAGTTGTAGATCAGGTACCGAAAAGAAAACATATTTCATTGTGTTCTTTACGTTCCACTGGTTTTTAATTAATTAATTTATTTATTGATTTATTTTTATTTATTTAATCTGGTATAGTTAACACCAACGGATCTTCTCTTCCACACCGCCAGAAATATAAATAAAATAATAGAGAAAACTCAAACTGTGAACAAAGTAAAACCAAACGAAAATATATAAAGGCTACAGTTATACAAACTTTAAATGAGTCAGCATTGTCTTGAAGTTCAGAAAAACAAAAACGTCCCCTAGATAGCTAGAAGCCCTCTAAGCGTTAACTCAATGTTCTATAGATCTTACTGTCAGTCAGTGACCGTTAAATTTCAAGTGGCTTATCTTATTTGTGGGCATCAGTTTATTAAAAGCATTACAACCTTTCTGCCATCTCCTTTCCTTCCCACCGCAAATTTAATACAAAGACAGATATAAAATAATTATAAGATCTGTACATTGATTTGAAGCTGTGCTGACATAAATTTCAAGTAATTTCATGTCTATGTTTGCTTTTACTTAAACTTCAGAGACAGCTAAGAAATTTACTTGTTCCCAGTCTGAACCTGTGGGTTGTCATTGTGAGCCAGAATTTATCTCTCTATCAGTCGTACTAAAAATCAATATATACATATACAGTACAATTTAATTTATATTGGAAATCCCTTGACCACTGTATGCCCACTTATATCATACCCGATTTTTTTTAATATGACTTGAGAAATTGTAATTATATTAAAAATTCAGATCGTATTAATTACATTATTTTTTTATTTTATATATAGAATAGAGAAAGGCACAGTATAATTTCACGAGAAGTCATTCTTTAACAAGAAGAATAGACCTAATATTCTGAGAGACACACATTTTAGAAATTAAGAGATTGTTCTTTCCACAACGCTTAACATACTACATTGGCAACAGATTACACAGATAGAATTTCGTTGTAAAACATTTTTGGATATGAACAACAATATTTTGAGACATACATTTTAGAATTAATACAGTGTTATTTACAATGGCTTACATAATTATGTTCACATACCACATTAGGAGCATGACAAAAGTATCCTAGAATTGCTTTTCGATGTGTGTTCAATTCTTTGTTTTTCCCCCTATTGTATAAATATATAAATATAAAAGTTTAGATGTGCTCACTCGAAGGCAATTATTGAATCGGTCTTTTTGAGAAATCCCTTAAGTCACGAAATACAATCTTCTGGTCAAACACACACAAAAGAAAAACTGTTTAAAAGTAATGCATGAGTTAAGAATTGGAACATTTGAAATGAGAAATGTTGGTAAAAGTATAACGAATATTTCTTAAATAGAATATGACTCTATATTCATGTTTGACTTGTGGGGTTTTTCAAAATGTGGTTAAGAATTTGATCTCAAAATCAGTATTTAGAAGCTGACTTCATAATTTCTGCTTCATGTGAACAAATTTTACTAACCTGTATGAACTCACTATGTAGGTACACAAATAATAAAGTTCTGCATGAAATAATCTAATACAGCCCTGGGCATAAAGGGGAAGGGAAAAGGAAGAAGATACATCCGCCCATATCCTTTCTGCTTCACTGCTTTAGAAACGAACACATAGTAAAGCATTGTGCATCAATGGTGGATTTTAGGCAACCAGCGAGAGCCGAAAGATAAGATGCATGTCATGTACAATCCGTCACTTTTCAATGAATGCCTTCAGGTCTGCTCATATTGGATCGATACATAACTGTCTCTGCCAGGGAATGTGGAGTGGGGAGTTAGGGGTAGTCTGGAGTACCTCAATCGAGCTATTTAAGCCCAGATCTGATCTAATACAATACTGTAGTTTCCCCTAACTATGATCCACATTTTTCTTTGTATATTCAGTACTGTTCATCCAGATTAAGTGAAATTTTGGCTTCGGACTCTTGTAAGTGTGTGTTAAATAAATATTGACATGTGTATTTGAAATTATTTAATTACAAGTGTTAAAAAATAATAAGCATTGGTACATAGTTGTATTCTGAGTTGCCAAACTATGGTACACTCATATATTCATGGTCTCAAGCATGAATGGACCATAGCTGGAGCTGTAATTATTCGTAAATTAATACACTGAGTTTCTAATTTAAATATAGAAACATAATCTAGCACAGATATATTAAAACTAATGAAAAGTACATGGATTCTTTTTATTAGTACACACTGCATAAACACACATAAACAAGTGAAATCTGAAAGTCATTTTCCTGCAATAATGAACAACTACACTCACCGGCAAAAAAACCAGGTCACCTAAAGTTTCTCAATTTTTTTTTTATGAGGTGAGAATCAGAAAACCCATTATAAAATGAAGAAAACATTACTTTCCAGAAAAAAAAAACTCTTTTTTATTATCACTTGCGTTATTATTTTCAACGCCAAACAATGGATATAATTAAAAGGTGCAAGAACTTACTAATTGTATTAATTTTCTTCCAAATGTTCAACTGATTTTGTGGCCATCCAGATGTTGCTAATAGCGGGTATTGCCTCCCCATGACTGTATGACTGCTACCATTCGCCGATTCAACCCTTCGATCAGATTCTGGATGACAGTCTGGTCAATTCTATTCCATTCTTTACTTAGAACATTTCGGAGCTGCTGTAAGTTGCTGTGAGGAGGTAGACGACTTCTAGCTCGCTTCCCTAGCATTCCCACACATGTTCAATAGGGTTTAAATTAGGACTTCTTGCTGGCCATGCCATCCTATTCAATCCAACGTCGTGAAGGAACTCATCACGATTCTTGTAGTATGAGGGCGAGCATTGTTATGCATTAACAGGAACTTTTCACCAATAAATGGGGCATATGGTACCACATGTTAAATTAGACCTTTTTCGATGTATCTTGGAGCAGTCAAAGCACCTCCATTAATGAGAACAAGTTCTGTGCAAGCTTCATACGAAATGCCACCCCATACCATTACTGATTCACCTTGGAAACTGAGACGTGAACTGAAGGTACATGGAGAAAAAAACGTTTTTCTTCTCTTCTCCACACTCTTTCACGTCCATCTGTAAACTAAATCTCGATTCATCTGCGAAGAGCACTTGTCGCCACTCCTCCAGGTTCCAATTAGCATGATTATGAGCAAAACATAATCGTTCAACATGATGTTGCTGGAGCAGTTCTGAGTCTTTGGCTGGTCTTCTGGAATTCAGCCCACATTCATCCAGATGTCTTCTTACAGTTCTTTCACTCACATTAACTTGTCTTATTTTCTGGAGGGCTCTTCTGGTCTCAACAGCTGGGAATGGCGATTTCTTAATGTGTTTAGGACAATAAAATGGTCGTCATAAGCCAAAGTTACTCGTTTTCTCCCTGAACCGGGTCTCCCGGAATAATCAGTAATTGCCGCTTCTTACCATACATGAAACAACAGCTCCATTGTTCTTCACTTCCAAAACTTTCCTTGGCCACAATTCCTCCTCATAAGTAACTACCATATAATTATGTGCCTTTAGCATTAATTTAACAGATTTCGTCTTCTTTTCCACATCTGACTCGCACATGATGAGAACACTGGAAACATCATAATCTGTATTCAATTCAATTTCATCGCTCTCATAGTCACTTACAGGGACGGTTGTTTTCCTTCTACCTGGACCATCATTCTTGCTAGTACCATTGATGCTGGAACACCCTGCTTCTTTATTTAGTGGACTATAATGTTAAATGGTGTTTTAGAATATACTGAGATACCGTATTTGCAGAAGTAAATAATCACATTGTTCACATTTGATTAAAACAAATATTTCAAAATGAAATACAACTATTGTCCACGAAAAATTGTGGTACATAGTTGAGGTCTGACTTCTAGCCTTAAGGTTAACATTTTTCACGCAGAGTCCTTAACCTCTGCCAGTCTAATTATTACGTTAAAGTAAACACTATATAGCCAGGTTTAATTATACAAACAATCATATATCTATAACTTACCAGTTAATTTGAAGACAAACATGGAGAATAACAACAAAAGAATTGAAGAGCTACAACAGTTGGAAAAGAAGATTAGTGATTTAGAAGATAGCCAGAGGAAGAATAATTTGTTAATTTTCAGCATAAATGAGGACGAAAGAGAGTATGGAGAGGAAACTTACACTGCAGTCCGGAGAGTGTGTTGGGAGCTTTTCGAAGTAGATATAGATGGCCATATAGAAGAAGTTTATAGAGTGGGGAAGGGGCAATTTCGGCCAATCTTGCTGAAATTTCAAAATTTAAGGACAGAGATTGAGGTTTTTGAGAATCTGTTAAATTAAAAAAAAAAAAGCTTTCTTTACAGAAAGAAAGAACATTAATTTAACAAGAAATACTCCTACTTCTTATATTTCAATAAACACCACTCCTAAATGCAGAAATACAGCTCGAAGCAATCATAAAAAATATATTCTTACATTGTTATTTCTTGTCCAATTGTGTATTGCATTATGCTATGAAGTCAGTTCTGTGAACCACTTCGAGTCATTCATTGACAAAATATACTGCTTTTATCATACTTTCAACAAAGATTAAAGGAATCAAAGAATATTTTCCAAGATTTAGAAACAGATGTCCCGAAAATTGGATGTGTTTGTACCTCGATGGGTGACATATAGTACCAGAGCTACGAAAAGTATGCTAAGCTTGTTCAGTTCTATATGCTTTCTCAAATAACAATCATAAAATAATTAAGAAAAAAATGGTGGAATATAAATTTGGTCTTAGACACCAGTGACATCGCCAGGATCAGAGCAAAGGAGGTGCGGATGGAGTGCGAGTTGTAAAAATGGGATGCGAGCTGTAAAATATTATATTATATTATTATTATTATTATTAGTAGTACTACTACTATTTTGACATTATGAAAGAACTACAGATTGAACCGATTACGGAATACCTACAGAAATACAGACAAAACTGGAGATCACATGTCATCAGAATACCTCGTTCTAGAATTCCATGCCAAATTTTAAATTACCATCCTGTGGGCAAGAGATCCTTGGGCAGACCATTCAAGCGTTGGCAAGAGACCGTATGATGATGATTACTACTACTACTACTTACCTGGGAATGTGTGTTGAGTAATATAAAGCTATATGTCGATTACCATGGGCAGCATCAAATTTGTCGATTAGATCCTCAATATCTAGCACCTTTATGAGATCCTGCTCTACAGCAAGGACTGCGAGATCGCTGAGACATTCATGGCCCGTTCTGTTCCACAAGTGAGTTTTAATGCAATGTAAACACAAGAATGCATGTTCACATCCCGCACTAGATGCTGGTGTTACGATAGAAACTATGGAAAGTTTGTGATTTCGTGAAATGCCAATTTATACTCCTGAAGAAAATTAACAAATTTTAAAATGTTGTCAGTAGTGACATCATGTTCATTCTCATAACATTCAGTTGTTTTAGGCATAAGTTTCACGTCGGCTTCCACACTTTGTTCATTACATCCATAAC
Organism: Periplaneta americana; assembly: GCF_040183065.1. Taxonomy (NCBI): domain Eukaryota; kingdom Metazoa; phylum Arthropoda; class Insecta; order Blattodea; family Blattidae; genus Periplaneta; species Periplaneta americana. Next base: position 136,907,994 of record NC_091123.1, on the reverse strand, counting down.
GATGCACCAAGGGACATAGTTTTTCCACATCCAAGAAAATTCTTAGATGCGGGTTGCAAACACTTCATCCCTTTAATTAGTGAGCTATGTTCAGAAAATCCGTGTTCCAATTCATTTAAAATTTTATCAAGAACTGGCTGAAAGTCATCCGCATAGTAATCACCTTCTGACTCAAGTTTATCTTTATGACAATGCTGTAATTACGTGTCAAATGTTATGTACAGTTTGAATAATGGCTAGTTTTTATTTTTCGCGTTTAATGAAAATTGTTTTACACTCTTACAGGAATATGTTTGTTTTTTCTTCAAAATAACTTATGCCTAGTATTTAAAAAAAAAAAATTGCTCAAATCAGGACTTCAAATGTCCTTTGGGGTGCGGAAAGGGGTGCTCCAATTTTTTATGGGGTGCTTGCGCACCCTTTCGCACCTCCCTAGCGACGTCCCTGTTAGACACACATACTAGAAGAACTTCCTTCACTATTGTTAGCATTACAGAATAAGGAGGTAACGTTAGTGGAATCCGATCGCCTGATTAAGCAGGAGGTGTATAACAGTATGCACTGCAATGCGAAGTATGAAAAGCTTCTACCCATAATTAGGGAATCAAAAGATTATAAAAACATTAAAGTTGTTTATAACAACAAAGATAAGAAAGGGAATAGCTGATTCAAAGTGTTATTTTTCATAACATGAACAGCAGATTGTTAAATTTAATAATGAGGATGAATCATATACAAATCTGCTACGGATGTTCAATGTACTGCACCCCACAAAGTGGCCAGCAGAGATTATTTTTCCTTGGAGGGATGGAGAAGACAAATTTAATTATATCAGTTGTGTAAGTTACTGAAGTACACCATGCCTGTGAATGATTTTAGAGACTTGATTGAAAAAAGAGACATTGATTTCTGAAAGGTATATACATACTCTAATTCTTAACATACTCCAAATATCTATCTGGAAATGTCCTTAATTCTCCATACAAACGATGAAATTCTAGTTTCAAGTCTCTTATTAAATGGATGAACATAAAATTCTCATCCTTTCCTATTTTAAGCTGCTCTTTTTGATAAGAATTGTCTACAAGCAAACACGGGCATGATCTCATCTCCACGCCAAGCTGCGCCGCTCACCGATCCTGCGCTATATGGCCACACCAATGCTCTTTCCTCCCCACTCCTCAATTTTTCGAAAGTGGTAACACTACTACTGTAGTTGCAGCCTAAGAGAGAACGAGAATGTAACTTTCTCCTTTCGTATAACCTGACCCACAATAATTTATCGAAAGAAGGCGAAATTTGATCGTATATTATTTCTAACATTACTCTTTCTTGTAGGTTTATAACCACAGGGACATTATTGCGATCACTGCCATTTTCCTTCAGGGTAGGAAAATCTACAGCAATTGTAATGTCAAGAGAAACATGCGAGGTAATCTAGAATGAACAAATTAAAGAATTTCTACCACAACCAAATAAAGAAAAATTAAACAACGTGGTCAGTGATTACTACGAACGTTGTGGTTCCCTAATTGCTTCGTAACAATCGAAGAACAGCATGGTCAGATAAAGGGTCCTGATAAACTCGGTTCCAGGTATTTTATTTTATGTAGTACGAGTATTACTACAGATTATTGCTGGTGCAGACAAAAAATTTTAACCATTGATTTGGTGGAAAGAGGAAAACAGAGTGATGGAGGCATTTTCACAACTTTCACACTTCTGAATTTGTTGGAGACCAAGAACTAACAAACTCACATGTAAAGGTATCCCTGGTACTTATTGGAGATAAAGCCTACCCTCTAAAACTTTATCTTATGAAGCAATATCTAGTGAGAGAACTAAGGCCTAGAAGGGAAAATTTTAATGAACGTTTATCTAGTGTTCGAAAAATATAATATGTGAAATGTGCTTTCGGAATACTGTGTGCTAAGTGGCGATTCATGAATAGAAATATTGAGACAAATGTGAAAAGAGCCAGCACATATTCCGTTTGAGAAAAATATTGCGACAAACTATGATCTGCATTATCATGAAACGGCTTTACAATTGACAGAAATTGATGATGTGCAAACTCATTAGAACTCAGATTGCAGGAATAATAGTTGCAGTGAATTTGCTAGACAAATAAGGGATAACTTCACTGACTTTCAATCGGTCACAGATGTTAATGTAATATTATAATTTGTACTTAATAGATTGTGCTTTTTCGTAACAAAACTGTCAACATTCTTGTATGAGATTGTAAATAATTACTTTTGACGTAATAGTTTTAATCATACCAGTATTTCTTTGCATTAACAATGGTTTATCGTATCGTATCCCCAACCAAAAGGCAAATCCCGGGTAATATTTTGGCGAATCCTTGGACCTCACCTCATCATTGTAGAAAATTACTAAATTGTAAAATATTGTAAAAATTGTAATTGTAATATTGTAAAATTTTGGCTTCTTCCACTTAAAGCTTCATTGTTCATGTAAGATCTATGGAATATAATGAACGAATGAATGAATTTAAATCGTATAATTTACCTTTATTTCGGAGTTGGAATATATTTAATACTTTTTTGAAGTGCGGACCACTTTTTTAAGTCAGAACAGTTATGCGGACCACCTTACTCTTGTTCCCTTCAAAAGCAAATTTATCATTTTTGTAGCATAATTTAATATGAGTATATTTATATTTTAAAACAAAATTAATTAATTAAAATTAGTGTAATTAATTTAATTTTATATTTGTATTAACTAATTAAATTAATCTCAATAGAAAAAATTCATTTTCATTTTTTAATAAATCAAGGGTATTAGAGTTTGGATAATCTTTAACTTATTAACTAAACAAAATAAATAAACATAATGGACATAATAGACACACTAATAAAAAAGGCAGAACAAAAACAGAACAAACCAACACAAACAGCACGCAAGAATAAATACATAACATTAACATATTACAATACCAATACCCACAAAATTGCAACTTCATTCAGAAAACTAAAGTACAAGATTGCATACAAAACAAATAATACAACACAGAAATACTTAAATAACCACATTAAACATTCAAATAAATATAATTCAACTGGAGTTTACAAATTAAAATGCAATAGTTGCCCACATTTTTACATAGGACAGACAGGAAGATCCTTTCACACAAGATATAATGAACATATTAAAGCTATAACCAAACCCTACATCACATCAAATTATACAGATCACATTATCAACAATAATCATGACTACAATAATATAGAAACAGATATGGAAATTTTACACATCACACCAAAAAGTTCACAGTTAAACATCCTAGAACCGTACGAAATATCTAAGAATACAATAGCATACCCACAATATATACTTAACACACAACTGCAGTTCGATACGCACACATTATTTGACGTCATAATACATCATAACATACAAACAGCCAACCCCCACCATAGGAGCAACACACCCCCACCCCTACCATCGACAACTGCACATCGCAGAGTCAAGACCACTAGTGGTTCAAGAGACACTGAGGACGACGACACATAGCGTCGAAACGGGCCGTCTGTCGAAAGTATATACCTTTTTTAACAATTTTAACACTTTTAACATATGACAAAGTAAATTTTATGTTTTTAACTAAGTGTTAACGAGAACTTTAATCAATAAATAAATATTGGTACTCACATTAATGAGATGGATAAGCCTGCCGATTCTTGCACAGTTGTTCTATATTTTGATATACGCTGGTAAGCTTAATTCGGAGATGGTCACATACATCGAGTCGATTTCAGTACTTTGTTTTTATTGGAGTTAGTGATGAAAACCCTTGCTCACACAGATACGTAAAAGCAAACTGAATTATAATCTGTAAACACCATTGTACAGTTCACTATATTCTCTTTTCACTTGTGATAAGGTCCAGAAATTAACCATACATTCCACTTGGAATTTCATTTTAAGTCTGGTGGCATTTGAGAGTTCAATTAACTGTTCTCTTTCACTCTATGAAAGTTTATTTTCAATATCGCAATGAAAGGGGTCACAAACCCATGAAAATTAGTCATATTTACTTGGAAAATAAATTTCAAATTGTGACAGAGTTTCGAGATGCAAACATGTCATTGCATAATTTTTTTCCAATAATGTAACCATTTTCAACCAAAGAAGACTCCAGGGTTGGAAATAGTGAAAAAAATCCTCTGTTTTACAGAACTGACCCGTAAACCAAGTTTCCTCGAACACTATTTTCTCATGCGCATTGAGAACAGTCAAAGAATTACCTTGTAGACAGAGATTTAGTTCGTTAAGTTTTGAGAATACATCTGGAAGATATGCCAATGTACTTAGCCAAATGTCATCAACTGATGTGCAGCGAAAAGATGGCAAGAAACACCACGTTCATAGTGCTTTAAATCCCTCTTTTGTTGCTGAGAGTAGAGTGGAAATTAGGTAGACAGGTTGGGTAATAAATTTCATAAAATGTCAGTACTGGGAGAAAAAGTGAAAGGTGATTGTCATGTGTAATTTCCAAACTCTGAGATTTTCAGCTATAGTGTGATATGCAATTCGTTAGAATTTTATTTTTTCTTCTTTACTTTTTGAAGGGCCATAAAAGCAGACCTCGGGGACCACAGGTGGTCTGCAGACCATAGTTTGAGAAATGCTGCTGTGCGTAATACTGAGTGTTTATCCTGCGACAGTATTCTACAAAGTATGATGGTGATGGTAGTAGTAGTAGTAGTATTATAGTAGTAGGGTGGTGGTGGCGATGGTGGTGGTGGTGGTGGTGGTGGTGGTGGTGGTGGTGGTATAAAAATATTATTTGCGTTCACTAAATGTTTGTCTACATATTCCTCGTCATGGAGAGGTTTATGAAGTTCTTTTTCCGGTCATTCCACAGGAATTTTCGGGTTTTCACTTCTTAAATGAGAACTTCTTTCTCATTTCTTGACAATTCATACATGCAATTGTGACCGGCACTACTAAAATCTCAAACAAGAGTGTGAGGCCAGTGGCGTGTAGTGTTGTCCTTGAACCAACTTCCCCTCCAAAATGCTGCTCCGCTCACACTATGGCCACCTGCATTTGCTAATATGCATTTGTGATTCATCCACACCGTCATTCAACGCACAGCACCACTTGCCGCTTGCACTGTGGCCGAAGCCTTATACCGAATTTTGCACACCTCTGCTCCCTATTACTTATTTGTTCGATTCCACAATCTTTCTCACGATCACAACTTAAATACTCGGTCACAACATAACACGCTAGAAATTCCACTCCACACATCATCTCTGTATTCATCTTTCACTGTTGCTACTTCTCATCATTGGAATTCTCTGCTGCCTGAAGTCAAGGGCTGCCGAACTTTAATTTCCTTTAAATGTAAATTAGAAGAATATCTTATGATGAGCTGCCAGACCTACAGTAACATGTTGCACATATTTAATGTAATGCATTCCACTGTGTTTATATTTTTTTCTTATTTTTATTATGTAATCATGTAAATCGTGTTTATTTATCATTTAACATCAATATATATTCTACTGTGTTGTTTATTATTATTTTTTTATTGTGTACATTTTATTCATTTGTCGGTTTCTGGTTTAATTATGTGAATCATACATACTTGTAATGTAATACTAATATGTATTCCAATGTGTTTATTATTATTATTTTTATTGAATTACAAGCTTCTAATTTTATGTATTCGTATTTGATTCTAACAACATTAATACATATTCCACTGTGTTTATTTTTTATTTCATTAGGTAAATTTTTATCTACCTACCTCTTTTGATCTCATGATATAAATCGTACGGTATCCATTTGTAATTTCTTAAATCCGATTCAGTTGTATGTTCAACTATGTAAGTAAGTTTTAATCCTGGTTGAATGTAAGAGAAGACCATATGGCTTAACTCTGCCAGGTTAAATAAAGCCATTATTATTATTATTATTATTATTATTATTATTATTATTATTATTATTATTAGCATATTATTAATTGGATAATAACATACAGTATAACCATTACAGTTTTATTTAAATAAGTTGTTACTTGTGGTAGTGAATATCTCTCTTCATCATTATAGACAGCTTATATTTTTATAATCCTCCACATCAGTATCCATCTAGCTCTCTCTTTCGCCCCTTACAAACATGCAGTACAAACACATTTTACAAGCAACAATAATGTTGCTTTTTTTAACTTCCAACTGGATATTTTATAGTGCTTGGAAGGGAAATACAGAACATTAATAAGTAACACAACTCAAAATTTAATTTTTATATTGGTACTTTTTATATATATATATATTTGCCAATGCATCATTTCGTTCTAATAATGTATTTAATGTACAGTTTCCCTAGAAAAGGATGAGACAATTGAATATTCCTAAGTCTCAGATGTAAGACACTGCGCATGATCAGAGACCAGAGCACTGATACACAAGATAACGAATATTGAGTTACTTAAATTCAGGCTATTTGGTTTGTTACTAGCATCGTTCCGAAATTCACTTAAAAAACTACAAAAAATATTATAATATTACGTAAATCATCATCATCATCATCATCATCATCATCATCATCATCATCTTCCTAACAAGTATTAGGCCAAGTGGCCTGTTACGGTCTCAAACTAGAATTTTCAACCCATCTCTTCTTTGGACGGGCTAGAGATCTTTTGCCATATGGATGGTAATGAAGCAGTGCTTTTGGAATTCTGCATCGATTCATTCGTTCGAGATGACCCTTCCACTGAAGTTGATATTTGCTGATGAACTGCATAATGGGTTCTATTTGAAGTTATTGCATTAGGTCCTCATTTTTTTTATGATCCCAGCGAGTATATCCAGCTGTTGCTCTCATAAACCTCATCTCACTTGTTGTTATTCTACTGACATCTTTATTCTTCACAGTCCACGCTTCGCTACCATAGCTTAATACTGGCTGTGCTAAGGTTTTGTACAAGCCTATTCTTGTGTGTCTTTGTACTAGTGAAGGTTTCATGATTTTATTAATGATCCCCATTGTTTTATTATATTTACATATTTTTTCAGCAATATCTACTTCATCATAAGGTGATAGTGTATAGCCAAGATAAGTGAAGGTATTTACTCTTTCTATTATTTTATTATTCAAACAGATTTTGCTTGGTACAGGGAATTTCCCACAAAATGACATGATTTTCGATTTTTCAATATTAATTTCCATGTTATATTTTTCACTGACCTTATTTAAATTGTGTACTGAATATTGTAAATCATCTTCAGTTGATGCCATGAGAACTAAATCATCAGCGAAAAGTAAAGCATCAAGCTGCAAATTTCGATTAATTGGAATAAATCCATGTCGTGTCTGTCGCCAATCTTGAATGATTCTATTTATATATATAATAAACAGAAGTGGTGAAAGGCCACAGCCTTGTCGTACGCCACTGTGAAAGTTTATTATTGCTTCGAATTGCTATGATGGTTGTTTTATATATACCGTATTGTAAATATTTTGTATAATCTGTTGAGGTACTTGATCATCCGCCAAAATCTGAAGTAATTTATTCCGATTGACTTTATCAAAAGCCTTTTTAAAGTCAATGAATGCCATATGCGTTTCTAGATTAAATTCTCTATGTTTCTCAACCAGTAATTTCAATGCAAAATATCCATCACAACAGGATCTTCTCGACGAAAACCATTTTGTTCCTCACTGATAATATTGTCGTAATGCTTATTGAGTTTGTTTTTCAAAATATTTGCAGTAAATTTTATATCCTGCATTCAATAAACTTATTCCTCTATAATTATCTGTAATTTTCAAATCTCCTCTCTTGTGTATAGGGATTACAATAGATTTAGTCCAGCTTTCTGGAAATCCTTGTCCCTCCCATATCAAATTTAACAATCTCAAAAATCTTTGTAGAAATTTATGGCTAACATATTTAAATAATTCACTATTTATTAAATCTTCTCCTGGAGATTTATTGTTTTTCAATTTAGCCAAGGCTCTTTGTAGTTCATCCATAGAAATTGACTCCATTAAAGGATTAGTTGAAAATGGAAGCATGAGAGATTGTGTTGATTTAGACCATAGTTGTTGAAAATACTGTAACCAATTGTCCTGAGAAATAACATTTATTCTTAGATTATCTTTTATTACGTAAATACCGGTAAAAGATAAATATATACATAAATCGTGTAGTTAAATCGACAATGGACCTTCATGACTAGATCGACACTCCGCACAGAAAGGAAAGTCTTTGTGTTGTTGCAATAGCTCAGACGCTAAGACTTCCGTGTGTTGTGTAGGAGAGAGCGAGTTCGATTCTTAGTCTACATCAACGATTTTTTTTGTCTAAATAACGTTGAAATAGCTAAGTAACGTTGAAATAGAGTTTTACAAAGTCCTCAGATTAAGTGTTAATGATCACAGACAATACAAAATTACAAGTTATAATATTATAAACGTTAATCTAATGAATGCATTTATATACACACATATACAATGTAAATGCATATATATTAAAAACTAACAATTAAAATTAAAGTAAAAAATATTCCTAAGCCACATAGACAAACTTTTACAAAGGTTTAGAGTCCTTAGGCTATGTCATTTGTTGAGTAATTATTACAATATTTTATTAGTAGCTTTCCCATATGTGTAATAAATGCACTCGCACAAAACAATTTTTGTTAAAAGTGTGGCTTTGTATTATTTCATTCTCACCCCTTCAGTTGATTTTAACTATTTTATCTACGTGTTTGCAATAGTGTTTAATTTAATGTGCTTTCAACTTTATTCATGTTATGATTGAATGAAAAAGCACTGTTGCAGTTATTGACTAATTACATATTATATTAATACTAATTATTAAATGCATCTGTTAAGTAACTAATTACAGTATCTTTTGCAAAATCTTGAATGTTTAAGTTGTCAATAATATTTCTGTACTATATACTATAAGACGTTAAAAGAATTTGCAATAGATTTGGGATCCTCTACTTTATATTCACTGGTTTCAATGAAAAAATATTTTCTTTCTTAGGATATCTACAAGTTCAACTTTAATAATATTCCGAATAGCTTTAATTGCATTATCTGAATTTTATACTTTTCTATTCAAATGTATTCTATTTCCCTCTCTCATAATTGAAAAAGAGAAGGATAGCCACCTATGCCCACCGACGCCATCGAAATCGAGACGAATTGTGGGATTAAGTTGTTGACACCTGGGAAGATCTTGCCGGAGATTAGAACTTATTCCACAATCTCGTGACATCCATGCTGGACTGACTTAGAGCTGTAATAGAAGCTGATGGCATGTCAACAAGATTTTAAGTTAATAGGTCTCTTTTTGTTTCTTATGATTTTTGTTTGAGGAAGAATACTTTTAACTTCCAAGATTTATTTTTTTTGACGAGGTTCAGCCCACTTGTAAGACCCAGAAATTGGGCATAAATTATTTATATTTTTCGACAAATTAGACAGTCGAGGAACTCTGAAGAAATTAATTACATCTCAATAAAAAAAAAAAGTTTTACCTGGGATCGAACACGAGACATTTCGGTTAAGCAATGGAACCGACATGCTACTATATGACCTACCAAGACAAGACAGTGACAGCAGCAGTCCAGAATGTAGATCCCTTAGCAGGCATTTGCCATTCGGTACAGTGAAGCAATGATATTTTGTGACCCGAGCTATGTTGTGAAATCGTGGCCTTAAATGGCTGTCTTCTTCGTGATCCTTATTCTGGTCCTTGTCCTTGTTGTGGTCCTTGTAACAATTCTTGTTGTATTTGTCATGAAACTTATCGTTACGTCGATATCGAGTGAACAGTGCTGTAACTTCCGACGAACAAGAGTCGTCTCATTCCTTTTAAGGGTAACTGTACATATCGTTCACTTAAAGTTACTGTGATGGAAGAGAAGATTATTTTCATGTTAGGATGTTACTGTTCATAACAAATCCTGTATCTGAAAAGTCGTAGTTCTGTATACGCAAAAGGGGTAGCTTACCTGTGCAGAGCTGTAGTTTAGCTCCACATCAGAACAGAACAACATAATATACGTACAGCATAACTGTACAGGCCTGGCTGATATGACGACACAACTTATCCTACTTTCGTAATTCAAGGTCAAGAATTAACTCAACCCAAACCCAGCCCCTGCTCATCTCCACTTTCATTCCAGTGCAAAAGCCTCCTATACGCGGTGTGACATAAAGTAAATTAAATTATTTTCTTAAATTCTGCTCATTTTTTAATCAGTAAATATTTGCTCAAATTAAATTTGAGTGTGTGTAATCGCGAGACAATAAATTAATATAAAATTCTGGAGCAGGACAATAAAGATAATTACAAATATTATTTAGACTTTACTGCTTTAAGTTAAGAATGACATTTGAACCAAAAAACCACAGCCATGGTAGAAAGACTGTACTAGAGCCTTAGACCTGCGTAAAATAAATAGGCCTACCATACATTTGAGTTTTTAGGCTTTCATGGTCACTGTGAGCAGAATTAGGTGCTTTTGGGTATTCCACCCTGTCCTGGAAGTTGACATTTTCAACATTTCGGAAATACATACAGGTTCCATCATCAGGGCAGATAGGTAAGACGAGAAGGGTTGCTTACTTTGTTGGGTCGTTATGCCAGGCTCAGTTGACTGGGTTAGCCTGGTATAATGAGCCCAACCAGTGGCGGCTCGTGAACTTGTGGATTGGGGGAGCTGCAGTAGATTTTGGTACATACAAATTTCACTTCTTGATATCATTACTAATAAGTATAGGACAAAAATAAATTCACTACATAACGAAAAATCAAAACTTCCTGACTTAGTTGGGAGATGTCTGTGGCATCATTTGCCATAATCACTAAAAAAAAACTGATACCATCGATTTCAGTCTGAATTTCAAATCGGCAGACACTCAACATGCAATCTACCAGTTGATCCTGAATTGTTTTAGAATTACCTTTAAACAGTGGCATGTTCCAAATGATTTTTGAGAGACTCGTTTAGATTACTCACGAAATACACCAGAGTTCTTCAAATCGTTTTTTCATCATGTTCCCTAAGGGGAAGTTCATATTGGCCACAAAATTTGATACAATCAATATTTTTTTAAATAATTTCACGATTTTTTCTCATTTCTTGATTATGTCTGAGAATGTTTGTTCTGTTCATTTCACTTAATTGCGCAGCAATATTAGTTTTTCCTAACATAGCCAATGAAACAACATTTTTCAGGTGAGACTGCGAAGTTTCGTGCTTTTTAATTTTTAGGGGCAAATGTCCTAAATCTGTCACACCACTCCTAGTCTATGCAGTATCATCACCGAAGAGGAGGCAAGGAAAACAAAATACAGAATTTTTTTTTGTTCACATCCATGTAACCACAAATGCTTAGCGTAAATTTCATTGTTATACTTCCTTACATATCGTCGGTTTCTTGGTAAAAGTGACCAAGTCCAAAAAATTGAAAATTGTTGGGAAAAGGCATTTAAAGGTTTCATGATCCATCCAAAGATAAATGTGCTTCTTTAGATGTTAGTAACAAGTAATTTTGAAGGTAAATGTGCTATATTATTAGTTTTTAATATATAATTATGTCTTAAATTTTCATAAAGGTTGGATGCCTTGGAATGTGACTTGGTCACTTTTACCAAGAAACCGACGATATATGCACTATTTCGGCTGGATGAAGCTTGAGTAAGATTTAAGTCGGGTAACGGACGACCCTGTAATTTCACTTCATTACATCAATCTTTTCTCTGCGAGGGAAAGTTGAGAAAAATAAAATTAATATTCTGTAATTCACACACTCTCATGCTTGCACATTTGCACTGGTTAAGTTACGGTACTAAGACGTCACACCAAATCAACACTCAGATATATTGATGGTCAACAATGTTCTGGAACTGGAAAAGAAGTCTCTTTCGTATTTTACGTGCTATATCAAAAGGATTCTAATCGTGCAGTCATTTTGAGTTAAGGCAAATCCTAAGGTTCTACTGGAGACTGGATATATACGTAACAATAAGGCAAAAAAGAATATTAATTTCGTTATATTAACTCGATAAGATTCTACAACAGTAAGTATGTGAAGAGAAAATAAAAATGTTGTCATTAAGTTTCAAGGAAATAGAGAATCCATTTGAAGTAGCATTACAATAGCGACGTGGGAGTGGAGGAAAGATCTTCCCTTACGGCCTGGCTCTGCAAGCCACTGCAGCGAAATATGGGTTTTAACAGGGCAGTTTCCCTCTGCTTCCCTTCACCTCTCTACCCCCTGACCAAGCAAGACACACTCTCTATGAGCTGCCCACCCTGCAGATCCCAGGACGACTTTGAATGCAGTGTCAATTCCAATACAGTCAACGTGCAAAAAGATTATGCATAAGATAATAGTATATATTCCCGGCCAGATGAAATATAAAGCAATTTACCATTGAAAGCTGTAACAATTCTTCTACAAATTAAAACAAATATTATTATTTTCCTGTCAAAGCAGGGAGTGCTGCAGCTCCGCAGCTCTTATGGACGAGCCGCCCCTGAGCCCAACCTATCTGCCATGATGTTGAAACCTGTATCTAGTTCTGCAATGTTGCAAATGTAAAGTTCCAGGACACAATGAAATACTAAAAAGCCTAATTCTGGACAGCTCATAAATTAAAAGGCAAACTAAATATAAGCTTATTTCGTAACACCACTGAAATATTTTATTATATTCATTTCATCAGCATTTATTATATTTATTTCATCAGCATTTTAAACACCTTAAAAATAGAATGCTCAGAGAGATGAATAAATACAAGACATTCACCAAAGCACATTGATACTGCCCGCAGTGCAAACAAGGGGCTTATAATGCCGACATCATATTGAATGAGCAATGCAAAGCACGTTGGCTTATTTGAGTCCCATTTGTCCGTGTCTGTTAGATGGCATGATCACAAGAAAAGAAATAGGAGACAAGAGTCGGACTAAATAAATCTTCCATTGGTCTCCAGCTCGGACTGAGTGCTGCAAAATAATAAATGTCTTCACAGGTAGAAGAACAATACACATTTCGATAGTTTCTGCACATTATGGCATCATTGTGAATGAGTAGCAGCTCGTGCCCGAAGCAGTAGGTGAAGCACAAAATTGTTGCAAGGTTTTCAAAGCTCATGTAGCTAGTTGCATTGATAATAATCGAAACTCTATGCAACTAAAGTAATTCCCTCCCATAAATTTCCATTATATTCAATCGTGGAAAGTGATTTCATTGTATTTATTTCTGCCAGCTAACAGTGCACTTAACGGTATATGTAAATTAAGATATGCTTATTGCTTACCTATCTTTTGTACACTAAGTTGATTCCCCATTTCTTCAGGGCTGCGAACAACATTTTCATGGAAGGGCTGTGATTCAGTCATCTTGTCCAACATATCTTTTTGGAGTGAAATATTCCCTAACCCTGACAGTCTCTTCTGTGACGTTGAGTTTCTCTGTTGTGTTTTTATTCGTTTTAAACATGAGGAGCTCCTCTCGACGGATACGCAAGTAGATGGTAGTATTAAAATGAGGGAATATAACTTATACACTTCTCCAAATACATCTTTGCTGACATCGTTGTCACGAAGAAGTCTAGCACTTTCTTAACTGGTATATTCCTTTATTCACTGCTCTAGTACAAAAGTTCAAGTTTAGTTTTTAGAACCTACGTCTTTTTTTTTTTTTTTAATATGCTGAAATAGCTAGCTTATAGAGAAGAAAACGGATCATGTGGGAAGTTTCTACTATAAGTGTCAAATTTGGAAGTATCAGCCAGGCTGACGAAACAAAGTTATACATCTTGATTACACAACTTTTAACACTATATCACTTCGGAAAACGTATTATGTGTCTTTCTCGTGTTAAATTTACATTACTTCGTTATCATGTTTCAGCCTGTTATCGGCCATCTTCAGAGCTGGTTGTTGCTAGTCTTGGCGCCCTTTCCTGTGGGGGTGTGTTTGTATAGTGTAATGTAAACTGCAACACCTGCAAGAACTTCTACATAAGACAGACAGGCAGATCATTTCAAACATGTTACAAAGAACACATCACAGCCATAACAAAACTACAAAACACTTCCACATATGCAGAACACATCATAAATGGTAACCACACCTACAGGTTAACCAAAAAGCCAGAAACTAAACACACTAAAACAATACGAAATATATAGGCACACAAAAACACATCCAAATGAAATTCTCAACACACAACTCAATTTCAGAACACACTCTTTGACTCCACATTACACAACACAAACACACCCCCAGAGGAAACACAAACAAAAGGTGCCAAGACCAGCTACAACCAGTTCTGAAGATGGCCGAGAACAGGCTGAAACATGTTAACGAGGTAATGTAAATTTAACACGAGAAAGACACATAATACGTTTTCTGAAGAAACAAAGTTTTTCTAAATCCCCAAATCTTTTATCAATCTGCATGATGATGTCAATGATCTCAAAGAACAATATCTTGTAATTACGAACATGTTCTACATCACTTTTTCCAATATATAGCAGCAGTCTGTACTTCCTCCCTGAGAATTCACTTCTACTTTTCTCTACGTTCAAAATTCTAGTATGATGCAGTATCTGAAATTTCCACGATTAAGCGAAGAAATGCTTTCGTCATGGCTCTGAAATGATAATTCCTGCTTGCTTAAATACAAAGCAGTGTTGATGGCTGACCACATAACATGTCTGTTTAAACTAACATTTTCAATATATTGCACTAACAATAGCCTAGCATTTTCTTTTAGAACATTCCCAATAGTGTTCATATTCTTCTATAAATGTTTGAACTGCAGCATGCACTTTAAGTGTTCTGCCGAATTTTCATGTTTTTGTAGAGCATGACTAACATTATTTTAGAAACTCACTGAATCCGGTTTCATTCCACATATGTTTTTTAACTCCAAGTAGTAGGCATGACTAACAAAATAGTATTTCAATGTAGTGGCTCCCACACAACCACTCACTGATGCTTGCAGTACCATGAAGTTTTAAAATTAAGTTCGTATGTTTTGCCAGCTTGTGAGTTTAACTTTTTACAGTCTATGTCTAAAATTGGTTGAGTTCTGTCTAGAAACAATAGATAACTCTTATCCTGCTCACACAAGCGATTAAACGAGGTTTGAATTAATGTACAAACTGTGTTATTGAACGGATTCATTTTCGCATTGCAACATAATAATACAAAAACTTATATAATAGGTCCTAACACACTTATTAGAAATTCATTAAAAACTGAAACGCACTTAATGTCTTCACCTAATAAAGTAATAAGTAAAATAAATTATATTTTAAAAATTATTACAACTGAATAGCAAGAGTTGAGAACCGACACAAAACATGACGAAAAACAGATTGAGGTACTGAGGAAAAGCAAAAATTCATTCATAACTTGCACTAACAAGGCTGTGTTCAGAATATCAAACTTTCTTTCCATTGCTTTCATAGTAGCCTATTAATTTTTAGTGGAATTTTTTATGAGGTACAGTAAAATTGTAGCCAGAAGAATAAAAAATGAAAGGAATGAAGACAGCAGCACAAAAATTAAAACCCTAAAACATAATAGGACCTATATAGAAAGAAGACTTGACAAAGCAGAATTTTAAGGAAAGAATTTTCTTTAGGATGAGCCATGTTGCTGGACAGATAAGTAGTCATAAATCTCCGTGTCACCTATTATAGAAAGTGCATTGACTGGGCCAAAGACCAAATACATGTTCGTCACGGCAACACCCAATAAAACTTTTCGCGATTGACATGGTTAAGTGCATGATCAAGGAGGCTGAACAGTTATCTTCCGTGCTGCTTTCAAATGACAGAGTGGCTCGTCGCATTCAAAACATGATACCTTATGTCAAGAAAGAATACAGTAAAACCGTTGGCTCAGATCATGTCAATTTGCACTTCAGATAGACGAGTCAAGTAATGTAGCAGAGCTGGCAGTTGTAGTAATGTTTGCCTGTTACCGGTACCATTATGAAGATACTATTGAAGAAGATATGCTATTATGTAAACTGCTGCCCGCTAATGCAACAGGATCTGAAAGTTTTTAGACATGTTAGTGAGTACTTGGCAGAAAATCATATACCCTGGGACAATATTGTGTTCATGTCTGCACGGATGGTGCAAAGGCAATGGTTGGGAAAACAACTGGTGCAGTACCGCACATAAAGTCAGTTAAAAAAATTGCAAAAGCAGTCATTGTATTTTGCACAGTCAAGCTTTGGCCACATCAAAAATGCCACTTTCCCTCAAAAATGTTCTTAATGAAGCAGTAAAAATCGTTAATTTTATCAAATCCAGACCACTAAATTCAAGACTCTTCAAAATCATTTGTGAGGACATGGTAAGCCTTCATAAATCTCGTCTCCCTGAGTAGCGCAGTTGGTATAGTGCTGGCCTTCTGTGCCCGATGTTGCGGATTCGATCCCGGCCCAGGTCGATGGCATTTAAGTGTGCTTAAATGCGACAGGCTCATGTCACTAGATTTAGTGGCATGTAAAAGAACTCCTGCGGGACAAAATTCTGGCACACTGGCGACGCTGATATAACCTCGGCAGTTGCGAGCGCCGTTGAATAAACCATAATTTTTCATATAGGCCTATCTCTACTTCTCCATACAGAAGTGAGATGTCTTTCTCGCAGAAAAGCTTTAAGTAGACTCTTCGAACATAGGGCTGAGGTGATGACTTTCTTAATTGATCACCATTTCGAGTTGGACGATCGTTTGAGTGACAAACAATGGCTCTTGAGACTTGCCTATTTAGCTGACATTTTTGTCAAAATGAACGAAGTAAATGTGTCATTGCAGGGGGAAAATGCTAATATATTCACTGCAGCAGATAGAATCATGGCTTTCAAGAGAAAATTCTAGTTCTGGATGAGAAGTCTAGCCGGCCGTGAATTTGAGAGCTTCCCTGCTTTGAAAGATTTCCTTGAGGAGAACGAAGAAACTCTCCTAGAACTTGATGAATTAATTGAAGAATTTGTAAAGCATTTGGAGGATATGCGCCATACTGTAGAGCAGTAATTTCTAAAACAGAAAAACTGAAAACAATTCTCAAAACTTGTGGATCAAAAATCCATTTGACATCAAAGAAAAACCTTCTTCCGTCGCTTCTGAAGAATACGAAGCGTTACTGGAATTGACGTCTGATTCATTCTTGCATCCTCACCTTAAGAATCTCCTTATGATTGATTTTTAGCACAGCCTGAGAAGAGAGTATTCAGTGTTATCAAAGAAAGCTATTACAATTCTACTTCCTTTTGTAAGTACTTACCTAGGCTATATGAAACTGGGTTTTCTATGTGTACGTGTATCAAAACTAAATACCGAAACAGACTGCTTACAGAACCAGACATGAGACTTCAGCTTTCCAACAGTAAACCCGATATTAAAGAAATATGCAGGCGTAAACAACAAAAACACTCGTCCCACTGATCTATTTCAAACAGGTGTTCTTTCTGAAAAAAAAGATTAAGTGCCTGAAATTTAGTGTGAATTACAAACAGTGTTAACAATGCAAGTGGACAATTTCATTTATGCTTGTTATATATTTACTGATCTCTATAACAGTAGCAAATATATTTCAGAAAAAATTATAATTTTTAAATACGAGTATGTATAATGTGTGAGTTCAAAAAAACATGTTTAATGTTAGTGGTAAAAATAAGCCAGGATTACTAATCTTTGTAATAACAACAAATACAGTTCAACAACATTATTTATAGGCCTAATTTTTAAATATGTATAACATGTGACATCATATGTAATGTTAGTGGTAAAAATACATTTGGTAATTTTATATTTGTCTGTAATATATATATTATATATACACACATCACTAATATTCCGCTGGGTTCCACAGTTTAATTTTGGATTTAAAAGGATTCCATGAGTAGAAAAGTTTGAGAAACGCTGCTCTACATCATAGTAATTGTTCAAATGAATCTAAGATATGGACGGAGAATACTCCGTTCTGAATGTATTTGGAGGCCACAGCCCCTACTAATATAGTAACAGTTCACTATCACTGAGTTAAACAGATGTAACACCACAAAAGGACACACACACACACACTAAAAGCACTGGTTGTAAACTTAAAGAGCGCGAACATTGTACGTCCTAACACAACTGAAGCTCGACCCGTACTGACTTTTGTTTATGTTATTTTGTTTCCAAGGTTACCAACAAACTAATTTACAGAAATGCCAACACACTTATTTTCCCAATAGTTGAAATAAAATACCAGTATGAACATTGCCCGCTATATTCAAATTATAGAGTATGTCTAGAGATGACATCAGTCAGCTTGGGAGCCATTTAATTAGCAAAATAGCGTGAACGCGTTCTTTTAAATGATCACGTGACAGCTTTAAATGGCCACTAGGACGAAAATTAAACTAGATTTAGATTCTAGAGAGATTATACTTAATTAATAATATAAAAACAAAAAATCATACTTTTTTAAGATTTTGGTCAATTTTCACCTATGCATTCCCTTAAGTAAAAACATTATAGCTTTAAAACATAAAAACAAAAAAACTGACAGTGTTATCTCAATTAGTAGCAGCAGCAGCAGCAGCATGCGTGCATGTCTCGTAACTTACATATGTATTCACCATAAATTTTCACACAGAATGAATTCTGAATAGACAAAATCTTTCTACTTATATATTTTTATTATCCACAATGTCAAAACACCTCTGATTGAGGTTCTGGCTGATATGTACATCTATTATCAGACAGTACATCTCACTTGATGATAGGTGTCAGAGGAAGAACAATAATTATTGTATATATTTTAAGTCTGATTAGTGAAATATGTTACTAGTCAATGATGTATGAAATGAAGAAGGAAAGGAACTGGCCACCCTACCCCATTATGTCATAGCTTCGTTACCTTATGAGTGTTACCTTATTGGTGTCACTTATGAGGCTCCAACCTGTCTTCGGACAGTTGACTAAACTGACAACAATGTAATAAAATTCAAATTAATTCTCCAGAAAAACATCAAAGGAGGTGCATCTCTCTTTCTCTTCACTACTAAATACCAACATAATACGTGAGAGATCCAGAACGAATTACTAGGAAAATGGTCCGTTTCCCTAGTATTGCGTCCTGAACTGCCTGTCTGTTTAACAAGAAGGGAGCAAAGGCAGATGTGCCTTCTTCGGTGTAAAGAATTACCAAATTCATTTCCTGTCATCAGTACATTTCAAAACCATGTACGAAGTATCAAGGCATATAACCTCAATAGGTCTAATTTATCCAAAAGTTGATTATTTGTATGTTTACAGCAAAACTCACTACTTTCTTTTACAAAACTTTCTTTTAAGTAGCTTACAAACTCTTTTTAACATATCAAGAATAAATAAAAGATATAAATGCAATTTCAGTTCATTACACTTTGGACTATAAGCTATCTCCATACTAGTCGGATGATCGTTCACCTCTGCCAGCAGTCGGCTTTGATCCTCTACAGGCTGTTTATTAATATTTATTAATTTTTAAACTTGAAGCTCACATTGTAAATAAACAATACGAGGGGCACAAATGACATTCTAAAAACCAACATACAGATGAAACCATTTTCAATGTAAAAAATATTCACAGTTTAAAACGTACTATTGCACTACACAATGAAAACTCAGAAAGAACAATGAGAAAGAATAGCCCTAAAAGAACCAACCAAACAATGAATTCACATATTTAATTATATTTTACAAGTTGTCCAAAATATGGTCAGTAAGAAGAATGTGTACTTCAATATATCACTAGCACCATACAAAGACTGCACTATAGCACAAACATCAAAGTGAAAGTGCCACAGAACAATAACAAGCATATCTCCTTTCACCTATTCTTTTTAATAATTCTATTCATGAAGTCACAAGGGAATTGTATAGGCCTACAGACAAGGAGATTTATACCAAAAGAATTCTTAAGCATACTTATGGCTTTTAGAGAACCTTGCAGTTCATTACCACCCTCACATAAGCTCGCCATCGGTCTCTATCCTGAGCAAGATTAATCCAGTCTCTATCATATCCCATCTCCCACAAATCCATTTTAATATTCTCTCATCTACGTCTCGGCCTCCCCAAAGGTCTCTTTCTCTCCAGCCTCCCAATTAACAGTCTATATGCATTCTGGATTCGCCTATATGTGCTACATGTCATGCCAATCTCAAACGTCTGGATTTAATGGTGAAGAATACAATGTGTGCAATGTGTAACTTTCTCCATTCTCCTGTAACTTCATCCCTCTTAGCCCCAAATATTTTCCTAAGCACCTTATTCTCAAACACCCTTAACCTCAAAGTGAGAGTCCAAATTTCACAACCATACAGAACAACCGGTAATATAACTGTTTCATAAATTTTAACTTTCAGCTTTTTTGGAAGCAGACTGGATGACAAAAGCTTCCCAACTGAATAATAATAATTTCCGATATTTATTCTGCATTTCGTTTCCTCCCGAGTGTCATTTATATTTGATACTGCTGCTCCAAGATATTTGAATTCTTCTACCTCTTCAATTTTTATATTTCCATTTGATACTATGTTCTGGTCACGAGACATAATCATATACTTTGTCTTTTCGGGATTTACTTCCAAACTTATCTCTTTACTTGCTTCAAGTAAAATTCCTGTGTTTTTCCTAATAGTTTGTGGGTTTTCTCCTAACATATTCACGTCATCCACATAGACAAGCAGATGATATTATATAGTGATTAAAACATATAGTTGTCGCATTACATAGAATATCCGTCCTGGGAAAATGACACTGTTCTGCTCTCGGAGGAGAAGGCCTTTTGAGGGCCAAACTAAAATCTCTGTTGCCGAAGTGGTTCTGTTGGAATGTCTTGTGCAGGTATCGAATCTCCGAAGAGAGACTTTCTTGGTCCGAATCCCCCTCACCCTGTGCAGAAAAGTCAACAGGACTGTTCGTTTATATGTCATTGATGGTGACTGGTTATATACTGGCTAGACATGGTCTCACAGCACTTGAATCTCTGAAGATGACAGAGCTAGTCATCGAAAGCTTGAAAGCAACAATCCAACTCACCTGGCTGAGAATCCGAGAAAGATTATTCCGTAAGTTGTTCTCTCTCAGTAAGGAACACGTGTGCCTATCTTCTATTTCTGAAAGTGTATATTTCCTACTTCTGCTGTGTTTATTTAATTTGTGCATAAAATACAGTGTTGTCGTGTCACACTTAATGCGAAGAATGTTCCCACGTGGGTGGGAGCAAGCCTGTAGAACACGAGGTAAAACATGACATTTTAGATCCGTAATCTTCGGCGTATTGCATTCACATAACTTTCATTAATTAATGACATGCACACAGTCATCATTTTATTTCATTAACCTGTGTTACAGTAGTTGCTGAAAGTGGTGTCCATTAGCATTCAGACATTCCCGATATCTTTTGATGAAATTTGAATGCACATGCAAAAGTTCTTCTTTCGTTATCCTTCTAATTTCTGTTATTATGTTGTCTTTCTTTCTTACCGCGTGCGATTATTATTATTATTATTATTATTATTATTATTATTATTATTATTATTATTATTATTATTATTTGTGGTGAACCTCTAAAAAATAGAGTCTATAGAAATATGCCAGAGATTATGGATCTAAAATGCCGCGTGTTAACCATTTTAATGGACAGCACATAATGAACAGTTAATCGAAAAAAAAAAAAACAGATAATACCGGTACTTATTATCAATTGTAATGGACATACATCTATCTGATGCCATTAAAATATTTTGAAAAGTCGGTTATTTCTTCTGCATTTTCCTACAACTAATTAATTTTTTTGTTGTATGTTCGTTTTAAGTTTATTAATCACTAAGAAATATACGAGCAAGTGGATTACTTAATTTACTTATAAATGGCTTTTAAGGAATCCGGAGGTTCATTGCCGCTCTCACATAACCCCATCATCAGTCCCTATCCTGAGCAAGATTAATCCATTCAATACCATCATATCCCACCTCCCTCAAATCCACTCTTAGATTATCCTCCCATCTATGTCTCGGCCTCCCCAAAGATATTTTTCCCTCCGGCCTCCCAACTAACCATACATATCCATCAACTCATTATTATATCTTCTTCACCAGTTGACACCATCATGAACCGCTTCCAATATCTTTCTCAAAGTCTTTCTTTCAAAAACTGCTAGCCTGTTGCACGTTTCAAAATTTAACGTTTAAGTTTCTGCACCATATAAAACAAGTGGTCTTATTAAGGTTTTATATATGTTCTTTTCTACCTTTTCAAAGAATAAATTTCCAATTTGTGTATTTCCATTTTGTACTATATTCCAGTCACGAGACATAAACATATATACTTTATCTTTTCGGGATTTACTTCCAAACCTATCTCTTTAGTATGAGCAGTATGAACAATTCAGGAACTAGAAAAGAGCAGTTTAAAACCACCACTCTATATCACTTAAAAAATCGCGTTCTTTCTTTTTGATGCAAATAACTCACAGTACAATTAGTTGGGATGGATAATGGATATTCTATTGTACTCTCCAATACAATCATAGTGAGCCTTAGTGCTCCCGACTGACTAAAGTTTGTGCTATCAATGAAGAAAAAAGAAGTTACAGTTAAGAGACAAATTCTCGATGACTAAAACCTTTACTACATTTCAAGCAAATCAGCAGCCACTTTTTTTTTTTTTTTTTTTTGTCTTTTAATTATTTCTGAAGCCACAGTTTCTATGCATTCCCGTTCCGTAATTCAGTACTCTGTTTCAGAGCTTTCTGTTGCAATAAATCGATTCCAAGAATTTTGTTTTCTTGGAGTATTTTCTGTGATATCTAAGGCATATCCAATACAGTCACATCATGATCTTCTGTCAAGCTGTGGGGAACAAACCGTGTACAATCTGGATAATTTTCCTTTACATGTTTGACATCAACTGGCAAGTGTGAGTTGTTACTACTTATAGTTTATATTGTCTTGTGTTTTTTATTGTGATTTCAAACCATTCCATTCTTCCTATAAAGGGACACTGGGACTGCATTGAGAAACTTTAAAAATGTTTTATCAATTGCTTTCAAATTCGTTGTGTTTCTTGTGTCTGTACATTTAAATGGTAGTAACAAATTTCATTAAGATTCGTTAGTTCCTTAGGTAATAATTTTCACTTATTTTAATTAAATTATGTATAAATTCAAAACATTCCTCACAGCTTCAGATTTGTTAATTGCATTTTTTAAATTACATCTCATGATAAGGAAAGCTGTGCATGGATTTTTAGATTTGAGTATTGGTTAATGAGATAAAAATTGTTAATAGAAATCATAATTTTTACTCAATAATATTCTTTGACTTTTTAAAGTTAAAAATCTATATCATGGAAAGTTTACAATGAAGAGCTGATTTCATGCACAACTTTGTGTATGGTACCCATTGGAGTATGCTGAAAAGTTTCATATAAATCAGAGCAAATAGAAGCCCCTAGGGACCTTCTATTGATCACAAACGTAGTTTTGAGAAAACACAATTTTTACTGGGTGTGACAATTTAAAAGACCTGCGCATAGCATTTTAAAAATGGCTCTCAGACCTTTAAAAATGACAGATCAAGGCTAAATATAGGACAGAATATTAAACAAATATATTTGCCTTTTTGGTAAAAAAAAAAAAAATTCGTCCAAATGTTTTAAGTACTAGATCACACAGTGCGGTAACTGAAACACTGGACTAGTGTTACGAGACATCAACTGGTGCTGTCATCTACCAGAGGTGAATATGAATCCAAAGAGAGATTGTTCTTAAAAGTGCTACACTGAAGGTCATCATAAACTGACACCATTTGAGAAGGAAATGTGTGAGAAGAACTATAGGTCTCGCGTGTGTGTGTGTGCGTGCGTGCGTGCGTGCGTGTGTTTTTTTTTAATTGAGAACATCAACTGCATGCCCCATTACACAGTAATATTATATGCATTATACTAAATAATTTACATGTGTAATTACAATATTATGCTACAATTTGGTTTTTCATAATATGAGAGTTGAATTTACACATCACCTTAACTAAATTTAATCCTATACTTATAAGATTGAAATTTCTATATATACGCTTGGGTAAATTTACATTTAAAATTACAATATTGTGTCATACTTTGCTTATAATAACTATTCTTGATGATTATCTTACATGTTTCCATAATATGAAAATAAAGTACATCTTATCTTAGTTAATTTTTATCATATAGCCTACCTAAAAACTTGAAATATTTATTTTATACCTAAAGTGAGCCATATGTACACTTTTATTATTTTTTCACCATTAGATTGTATTTGTTTGTAAGACCGACTACCTGAATTTTATATCTACTTAACCATCTCTTTTCTTATATTCTATATTTACAGTCTGTTTATCATATTATTTCATAATTTATTCCATTATTGTGTATCTACAAGTTAATTGAGTATATATATTTACAAAAATAAAATACATATTTATTTATTTTCTTACGCTTTTACGTAACAATTGTTACAAATTACTCCACTTTTTTTTTTTCTACTGTGGCAACTGTTATATATATGTATAAACAATCAAGACAAGTAATTTATCAACATATCAATAACAACCTCATAAAATTACTTACAAAAACACTCCCAAAATAATATACTTATGAAAAAATAAATAAATAAAAAATTATTGGATTAACAATATTTTCACCGTTACAATTACACATATATAAACACTAAATATAAACATTTACATAGAGATAAAAAATTTTACAGGAGAAAAAGTTCGTCCAAAGGGCTGGACTCCGGAAGAGTACCCAAAACGCTCATTGCATTTCCGCGTTGAATAGCAATACTTAAGCGTTGACACAGATAAGTAGTGCAACGGCGATCACCAGTAATGGCGATCAAAATTTGGCCGATTTGAGATACCAAAACTTTAGCGTCATGACTCCAAGGACCGAAGGTCTCCACAGCAAATGGGACAAAGATATAATTGTCTAAAAGATGAGCATATTTATTGACTTTCTTCTTCACGGCTAAGTCAGCAGCAGATGCTGCGTGTCTGGAGGTATTCGGTAAGTGAGATGGAGCTAGAGTGTCAACGCAAGTGGAGTCCCAAATTAAAGATTTTCCTCTAGACCATGGAATTAAGGTCAGACCATCGGGTCGTTTACCATCTGCGCGACTAATACCTGGTGGTTCCAAAAGAGACGGGATGCCACAAGAAGTCAGAGATCTTTTAATGATATCATTGAGTGATGTATGTCTTGGAATGCGACCCTTGCTCCTCGCACAGCTGAGTGCATGATGACCGTAAATATCAGCAATTCCCCCGCAAATACATTGGTGTGGCTGGCAGAGTTGACAACCAAGGCGTAAAGCTATTGCGATTTTAAAGGATGTACTATCTATTAGGGTGCCGATGTGAGGAGAAGGTAATGCGTGTAACCAAGCTCCAGACTCACTCTCTTGAAGAGCTAGGAGACGTGCAATGTCTTGTTCGGATGTGAAAGAAGAAAGGAGTGTACCTAAACTTTTTTGGGAAAGGATAACGTCCCACTGTTTTTGAAATTCAGGATGGGCAGGAGGATGAGTGGTTTGTGAGGAAGTATACCAACTTGTCAGAGCATCACGCACATGGCAGATTTCAGCTGCATCACTGTATAAAGGAAAGAGCGATTTGATGCAACGGAAAACTCCAAAGGCAGAAGAAAGAAAAGCAGGTATACAAACGTCAGAAAGTTTCCGAATGCCCACATCACCAAATTTAATTGGGAGAGAGGCTTGAGTCCAACTAGTATCGGTAAAACTTATATTGAGGATCATTTCCAAACTGGATCGAAAAAGAGCATTAGCTTTATGTAGGAAAGTTGGAAGAAGCCATAAAGGAGTAGTACGCATAAAGTAAGTCATCTTAGGGATTAGAAAACAATTTTTAAGGAGATAATAAGAAATATGAGGATGTATTAGTTTTAAACGATCGATGAAATATTGCAAAGAAATTAGTTTTTCTTCAGCGATGTGATCGGCAGCTTCCAAAAAGACGGGAGATCCCAGAATCGTTAAAGTGGATTTTGACATTAGTAAAATACCCGGAGCAAGTTTTTGAAAAGAAGAGAAAACAGTTTGATTAAACTTAGAACAAAAATAAATTTCACATTTATCAGGATTAAGTTCTAACCCTATAGTTGAACCGAATTGAATGATTTTATTAAGATCTTGCAAAACATCTGAAGGGGCTCCACTTAAGCAACCATCATCTAAGTAAAAAAGGTTGAGTTCACTAATAAGTTCTTTAATAAGGGGATGAAAATGGTCTCAAATGAAAAGTTATGAGCTGTCGGTTGGTAAATGGCCAAGTTCCTCCATTTTTTTGTATCTCCGATATTAAAACTGATCTCTGCTGTCGTGTGTCCGGGCATTCATAGATTAGATGATTTACAGTTTGCCAGGTGTTATTACATGTACATGTTGGATCCTCTATGATGTGAAATCTATGTAGGTATTCTTTCGTTTTTCCATGGCCCGGCATGATTGCTGTGAAGTCCGGTGTAAGGGGTAGTTTTATCTTAAGTCTTTCTTTGATGGCAGGGAAGAAGGATTTCGAAAGAGCCCCTTTGTTTGTACTGCTCCATCTGTTCTGCCATTGATGATATCCTGTTTCTTGTATCTTAGTTTTAATTGTTGATTTTGGAATTTTATTATAAATGCTCTGTAGTTCTTCATCTTCAGCAGCTGCTTTTGCCAATTTGTCCGCCAACTCGTTGCCCATAATGCCTACGTGTGCGTGTGCGTGCGTGTGTGTGTGTGCGTGCGTGCGTGCGCGTGTGTGTGTGTGTGTTTTTTTTTTTTTTTAAGCCAGAACTACTCTCATATGTAGACGTTTTAGATGAATTTTACTTTTAAAGATTGGTTTCTGTTCAATGTCAGACAATATCCTTTTTGTATTAGTTTTTATTGTACTCAGTGCAAAAAAACAATATTTAAAATTTCGTTAACTTTTAACACAGGTTTCTAATATACCTTATACATAATTTCTTTTGCTTGGAGCAAAAGGTCTGACAATGGAATTTGATCATTAGTATCCAACAGGAAGGCGACATGATTCCTCACAATAATGGATGGCACAGGTCGGACAGTATCCATTCGTTCTGGAAGAGAATGGAGTGATTGGTCAACAGAAATTCGTATTACAGGTAAAAATCCTATAAAATATATTGACTTATTACATTGCCAAAATAATCTCCTATTTTTCTAGACCTGTCTTCGTAGTCTCACTCTGGCAACAGGCATCTATTATGAACACCGATCAAAATATCCCTCATTTCTCATGAAAAACAAAAACTGAATAGACTACAGTGGACTATAGCGGACTTTATATTGTCAGCAAATAGCTGGATACTTTAAGAAGATTGATTGATTGATTGATTGATTGATTGATTGATTGATTGATTGATTGATTGATTGATTGATTGATTGATTGATTGATTGAGTAATCTCCATTTCCTCACCCACAATAACCACCAGACTTAAGTTCTGTCGTAAGATAATCTTTATTGTAAATTGTCACATGTATGATTTTGGAATTTTGGTAGTCTGTAACAAAATGGACAGTTTAAGATTATATTATATAAAACTATATTATATAAAATAAATCACAGGTCAATTTTTATGCACTTCATGTAAAGAAAGAATCATATATATTCAGGAGATATCCCAACACTCGCTTGTATCTTTCTGGTAGTGAAAATCCGAGGTGATTGCTAGATTTTATGTATTCTTCCAAAATATACAGTATGTAACACTTAACAATCTAAATTTATGTACGTCTGTGGAAAACGAGTGGACAACCGTAACAAAAAACAATTACATAAACCTGTAACAAAAAACAATTACATAAAATAAATCAATAGATTCTGCAAAATCAAGAAAAGGTTAGCAAACGAATGTGATAATTAGTAACTTACATTGAATTCGATTCAACAACACTTAATCATTGACCTAAATTATATACATTTACAATTGCTCCAGTAGCAACTTTCTCTCCAACTTTTTAGACATTAAACAAAATTCTGGAGACGTCGCTATAGGTACTAATAATGAATTTGTCCCCATACTTCGCTATGTTATCTATCTTTCATAATAATTAACGTCATCACATTAAACATTTTATGCAAGAATGAATGTCAATAATCTATGATCATAAATAACAAGCCTGGCCCTTCGAACACAGTGAATGTGAATGCTCCCAACTTCAACAGTACTATATCACTGTGGTATGAGGATGATGAAGGAAGTGCTTGTGATCTAGATTGGAATGATAGAAAGCAAGCATGAGTCAGAATCTGAGTTAGAGCTGAATGATGATGGCGAGAATGATGAGCAAAATATGACTGATGATCTTCGGGTTCGCCAATAATGTGACCATGTGTGTCTCATGTTTCAAGAAAGAATAGGGCTGTTGTCCTGGTATTCTCTATACATCACTCGAAAACCTTTTGATGATGTAATTGGTAAACTAGAAATTATTGCATATTATAATATGACTAAGGGTGGCGTCGATTCCCTAGACGAGAAATGTGCACAATAGGCTTATAGCTGTGGTCGTCAAACCAGACGCTGGCCTATGACCATATTTTTTAGAATTCTTAACATGTACAATATTTATCATATAAGGTTCCTACAAAAACAACGAACCAGTTCCCAGAATGGTTTTCATGAAGAATCTTGCAAACGTACTCGCATGCATATTAGACAACAACGCATATGTTACTGTTGATAGTGATTTGTCCGTCAGACGGAGACGTTAAGCCTGGTGAACCCGTGGGTGCTATTCGACAGAAGTAGACTACATGCCGGCACCAGGTTTCTCCTTTTCTCTTCCTCACCATAACCCATTCCATACACTACACTTAGACATACACTCACCCTACTACACGATATAACTCTCCAGAGATACACATCATGTACAGCGTGGCCTGCCAAGTTCTGTGCAACTACAAACTGAGTCATAGTCGTACCATCTACCTGCTATATGCAGAACCTCAATCATAGGCATACATACAATTTCATCACTTATGAAACCCGAGCCTCTATTAGAAAAATCTTGAGAGTTGAAGAGTCTGTGCCACCATCTGAAGAGAAACTTGACAAACAGAAGACTTGCTACACCTGTCCGCCAAAAAAAGCAACAAAAAACAACTCACATTTGTCATTATTGCAGGAAACCTGTCTGTCTGGAGTGAAGACATCTCGCAACTGCAATGGCACATAGTAAGGAAAAAGTGAACACATAGTAAGGAAAAAGTGAAGAAAGTAAAAAAGAAGACCCTAGATTATTATATGTAACTTGCAATGTTTCAGTGTATCCTAAAAATATATGCAATTTTACAATTTGTAGTTTTACAACAAAAGTACGTTCTTGTTAAAGGAAAGACCAATTATGTACTATGCGGAGTCTAATCTGAAGTTTAACATGGAAAAATATGTAAAAGTGCGAGAAAAAAATTGTAGAATTAATCATTTTCAAAATCTGCTTCATTTTAACATTTATGACAGCCTTAAATATTATCAAAATAGTATCTTGATATTATTCATTTAAATAATTTCAATGTGATAATCTTGTTTTAGACATATTAAAATGTATTTGAAATCATTTTCAGAAGTCTGTGCTGTTTTGTTATTTTTATATATAATTTTTTTTCAGCGGCGTCTGTGACCATGTTTGGGTGAAAGTGTGATTTAATTTAGACCTGGGTGGTTAAGGGTTAAAATCTGCAACACAAGAGTAATATTTTTAGCACTTCAATCCCTGTAACAATAAGAAGCAATGCTTTGATATTTACATTTTATTCGTATGTATTGTAAATAAAAAGCAATACCAATCTGTAATTGGTTAAAATATACAGAGAGATATATTATAATTCGAGAGAGATCACAGCACACATTGATGCAATGATTTATTGGCACTTACTTCACCTGCTCTGTTTTTGGCTTAGTCAGCCTTTCTGAAAAGCAGCAGCATATGACTGTCTAGTCATTCTTGCACAATAGTTCAGAGAATTTCTTTTAGTGGAAACTTATTTACAGAGCAAAAGGTGTCACAATAAATTTGCAAATTTCATCACAGATACTCACAATCTCCCGTACCAACCAAGTCATATTATTGTATGTTCATGTACTCATTTCAAAGTGGCATAAGGTTTCTGTGTTAGACAAAGGAAAAAAAAGTAAGAAGTGTACTGAGAGAAGTAAAGTTAGCTGATATTCAAGCAAGATTGCAGTTAAGCTTTTGAAAACCACTTTATTTCAAGAAGTCGGCATTTTCTACACTTCAATGCAGGGAACAACAATTTTACATTTTCGGACATACTGCATTCAAATGGTTTACAAGTTATTGCTAACAGATTTCACTGCAAGGGTTAGATTCTACATACACTTGCTCAATTCAAAAAGTTCTCAATGGATAAGTGATCCAAATTTGTTTTTCGTGAATCATGAATGATGAAACATGTTGCACTTACTAAGTCATGGCAACTATTTTTTTCTGTGAAATCCAGACTGCAATTCGCATTTTTCGATACGCAGTAATGACATTGAGACGTATGGTACTTACTGATGTTGCTAGATGTTGTAGATGTTTAAGACAGAAGAGGAAGGGATGTGGTCAGTTGGTTTTCAACCATAGTCAAGTATGAATGTCAGTCAGCTAGAACAAAGTGCATATGTAAAAATAGCAATGCTTTGTGGTCAAAACACAAGGGAATGTTACGCACAACTCGTAGAAGCTGTTGGAGATTGTGCTCTCACATACAGAACTGTTGCAAGGTGAGTACAGCTTTCTAACATGGACGAGTAGCATGTACAGAGTCTCGTACAGGATGCCCTACAACTGTTCATACCGATGTTGCTCATGCTGTGACCGCACAATGCGTAGAGAATGACAGATGATGGGCTCTACGGCGCTGGAGATGGGAAGTACTAGACCATCCCCCTACTCGCCTGATCTGTCACCATACGATTTCGATTTGATACCGAAATTGAAAGCTCATTGCGTGGGAGAAGCTTACCTACATGAGAAGACAGTGCAACGCAAGATTACCAGATTGGATAATGAGGCAGCTGATGGTATTCATCGCCTTCTTCATCATTGGCAGCGAAGGTTGATTGCCTTGGTGATTACTTCGAAGGTTCGTAATGTGTTAATGAGCGTGCAGACTACTGTGCTCAACATTATTACGGTAGATGCATTTTTTTTTATTTTTACTCTTCTCCCTTGCCTACAATACTTCCTGAGTAACCCATGTAACAGACATTAATGGAAAAACATATAATGTATTTTCATATGTATATTATGAAATGTAGGAAGTCACCCTCGTATATGGTTACGTTAATCCATAGCATAATCATAAATGAGACAAAAAATTCACATAATTATATTCAGAGTCATATTGCAGTTTCTCTAGATGGATGTAATGCTATATGAGGACTGAGTTAAGATTATAATAGATCTTTACGC
Organism: Periplaneta americana; assembly: GCF_040183065.1. Taxonomy (NCBI): domain Eukaryota; kingdom Metazoa; phylum Arthropoda; class Insecta; order Blattodea; family Blattidae; genus Periplaneta; species Periplaneta americana. The sequence goes on along the minus strand of NC_091123.1, from coordinate 136,876,424 downwards.
ACAGAAAACTTGATTTTCTGTCGAAATATTGTATAACTTATTTAAACATTATTTGGTCTACTTAAAATACTCTAATTTTATACATTTCAGTTTCTTTTTGTCTACAGAACACAATAGTATTTTTAAGAGTTTTGTCGTAAAGATGAGTATTTTTACTGGACCAAAAATATAGCACATACTATATATATATATATTTTTTTTTTTTTTTGATGTACCGAAGTACATATGATATTTCCACGCAGATATTCTGCGTCATCACATGATGAAAGAGAGATGGAACGGAGAAAAATTCTCTCCGGCGCCGGGATTTGAACCCGGGTTTTCAGCTCTACGTGCTGACGCTTTATCCACTAAGCCACGCTGGATACAATCCCGACGCCGTTTAGAATCGTCTCAGATTAAGCTCCATCTCTTGGCGTCGGGATTGTATCCGGCGTGGCTTAGTGGATAAAGCGTCAGCACGTAGAGCTGAAAACCCGGGTTCAAATCCCGGCGCCGGAGAGAATTTTTCTCCGTTCCATCTCTCTTTCATCATGTGATGACGCAGAATATCTGCGTGGAAATATCATATGTACTTCGGTACATCAAAATATATATGATATGCGTAATAAATCACTTTGTGATTTAAAGACGGCGCCCATACCGTCGGATCCCGGCCAAACAGTCACTCATCTGAGTGCACCTCAACACATGTATGGACTTCGGTCCTGCGTTCATAGACATCTATGACGTAGTGCAGAGGGCGGCCACTAGAGGGAACCCAAGAGATGGAGCTTAATCTGAGACGATTCTAAACGGCGTCGGGATTGTATCCGGCGTGGCTTAGTGGATAAAGCGTCAGCACGTAGAGCTGAAAACCCGGGTTCAAATCCCGGCGCCGGAGAGAATTTTTCTCCGTTCCATCTCTCTTTCATCATAGCACATACTGTCTAGAGTGAAAATAAATATTTTACCATTGACCTCATTGGAGCTGAGTTATTTTAAAAAGTGTCACAAAATGGTGTTCCTGCGCTTATAATTTATCCATATTCGTTTCCTGTGTTTCTTAAAATAATATTTATGTACCAGATTCATTTTAATTTTATTATTTACATAAACAATGATGCACAACCAAGCGAATTGGCTTAGACGGTAGAATTTGAGACTCACATTCTGGAGGTCATGTGTTCAAACTCTGTGGCCGACCAATCTGACTGGGGTTTTTCATGGTTTCCCTTAGTCATAAAGGCAAATGTCAGATTGGAAATTTACATGCCATGATTGATCACCGCCTCAATTACCAATACAATAAACATTAATCAAAATCTGTAATCAGTTAGCACATGAACACTACACACTATAGAAACAGGAACTTGACAAGAGTAAAAACGACCTACTGATATACCCACACATTCTAAACATGCGACATGACCACAGATGTTAAAGCATGTATAAATAAACTTAACAAAGGAAAAAAGATGACAGTCAGGCCAACATAAAAAATTATCTCCTTACACCAGGGCTGGGGACCAAGAACAAATTCTACTCTCTCACGGGGAGCCATATGACTTCTCCAACTCCTTTCTTCCACGCTGAACCCCGCACATTGTTGATGCTGTGAGGGATGAATATTAAGCATCCCCATTTAGAGATTGGATTTGCTCCAGGTGCCCAGCCCTGTCTTACAGAATCCACTCTATATTGACATTAATTTGGAGTGATTTATTAAAAGATGCAGTTAAGACTAATTTAGAAAAATGTTAAACGAATTATTCTTGCATCAAAAAAAGGATGTTATCTGAACCAAATGATCCTATTTTAATTATTTGAATATAATAACAATTAAGAAACGTGTTAAAAGAATTATCCTTGCAGGAAATGAGTGCTTTTTGGACCAAACTGATCATATTTTAATTATTTAAATACAATTTCAATTAAGTAACATATTAAACGATTTATCCTTCTATCAAACACGGATGTTCCCTGGACCAAATGTCCTATTTTAATTATGTAATTACTTCATATTTATTTCTAACAAGTGCAGTGAAGCGCACGGGTATGACTAGTTTTTAATATTTTTCAAAATGTGGAAACAGTAATGGTAGGCTTGATGATGATATTGAGAGTCCCAATTATTTATTTTTATTTAAAAATAAACTCTTTGAATTAGTTGGGAGGCTGGGATGTAAGTGTGGAGGCAGAGCAAACCTTGAAATAAGTTCTTCTCGTGGTTATAGTCACACACTGGTTTTATGTGCGAAGATTGTGGCTTTGGAGGGAATGTTACTTCATCAAGTAGGGTAAAGTGTGATGATGCATCAAGCCTTGCTTTTGATGTCAAACACAGGATTGTACGAGCATTTTCCGAAACTGGAAAAAGTTGCACGGTATAAGAAAGTTTTGCAATGGTCATGGATGTGAACCCATTGTCTAAAACTGCATACAATGACCATCTAAGTAAAATATATGTTACTGCTACACACACTAGTACAGATGTTCTAGCTTATCCTAGACAAGAAGTGCTTGATGTCCACAGACTGGTGTGTGAGTGTGGACCGGAGAGACAGCTACATAATATTATGGTCAGTTTCGATGGTACTTGGTGATTGATGTAGTCACAGGATATGTGATAGATTTTGTTGTTTTATCGAAAACAGCCAAAGATGTTCAGTAGCAAATAAAAGCTTCATGAGAACAGTGCAGAATTTCACTTTTGGTAAGAAGGCCATAAACCAGATTGTAACATAAACTATATTGGTTCCTCTCGTGCCATGGAACCAGAAGCTGCTGTAAACTTCTGGACAAGGTCTGTTGGCCATGGATTTAGATAAACAACAACACTCAGTGATGGATATTCCAAAACTTTCAAAGAACTGGTCGGGCTAAATGTATATGGAGACAGTCACCCCATTGAGAAAGAGGAATGTGTGAACCACGTTGTGCAAACGTGCTGGTCCTTTGACGAAAAACATGGTCGAAAAGGTTCAAAAGTATTATGGAAAAGCCATTCGTAGTAATAAAGATCCTGCCCAAATGAAAACTGCAATTTATGCCATTTTGGATCACTACAGATCTACTGATGAAAACCCACAACATAAGAAGTGTCCTATTGGTGAAGATTCATGATGCATTTTCAATAGAGATGCTGCAAGGAATGTGCCACCACCTTTGCCCAAGCATAAGATAAAAACCCCATTATCAGATTTTGTGGTTGCCAAAATGATGCCAGTGTTCCAGAGACTGACCAGTGATGACTTGTTAATGAGGTGCAAAGAAGAAAAGACGCAAAATGCCAATGAGTGTCTACACTCTGTGATATGGTCCAAATGCCCCAAGACTACCATGGTGACACGAAAAAGAATTGAATTGGCAGTGATTGAAGGAATTACACAATTCAACAGTGGAAGCAGCCTTTACATTGTCAAGAGATTGGGAAATGGAGGTCTCACACCAGGAAAAAAACACAATGAAAGTTGCACAGCAGAAGGACTACCGAAGAGTATCCCAGAGTAAATTTCAAAGAAATGAAAAAATTCGGAGGTATTGTAAAGTTGTTCGACTGGGCAAAAACAGGGTTGAGGAACAACAAAAGCAGACTGAGGGTCCAACCTATGGTGCAGGAGACTTCTGAATAGTTCAAGTAAGTTAAAGCAGCCATACAAGAAATGTAGTTGTAAAAGGTTTAATAGTACCATGAAACTTCTTTTGTCAATTCCCAATAAACAAAATTCCTACAATTTTCATTCTTTAAACTGTAAGAACTCTGTAGCCATTAAAGATAATATTTCAAATTTGCATGGCATGATGAAGACATGGCCTACAAATGAGTGATTTGGAGAGATGGAATTTTGCTATCTGTTAATTTACAATTTTTATGATTTTTCTAATATATAATTATAATAAAATATTTTTAAAATAGCTTTTTTATTTTTTAAATAAATCAAATATTACTTTTTTTTAGTTTCCTCACTCCAAATTGTTGAACAATGAATTAGCTTTCTTTTAAGTTCTGAAACAACTCTCTAAGTCCAAGGAGAGTGAAGTTTATCCGTTTTAAGCGATCATCTGCATTTTAAGGTATATTATATCCTGAGGGGAACTGTGTGGTCAGAAATTTAAAATTCAAGTTTGAAATGACATATATAGGACCATAGGTGGAATTATGATGGGGACACTGCCCCCCACAAACTTGTCTCAACTCTTTTTTTTTTTTCTATAAACATTAGAAAATATTGCATTCAAAAGATTTTTCTTGGTTTTGTTTCTGATTAAGTTTCTGTACCTAAATTGACGAATTAAGTCTTCAGATCATGTGTTGGACTATAATATTTATTTTAAATATCTGAATGTATAAGAATTTCTATACCTCATTTGAGGAATGGAAGCATTGTAATGTTTCTTTTGTAACAGTCTGTACTCATGTGTTATAATTCTGTAGGTATTCAGGCTGCCACTTGGAGAAATATGAATAGCATACTGCACAACAATGCAGAAAAAAAGAAAAATGATTCCGGTATAATGTATAAATAAACTTAAAGACGAGATTAAATAAAATGATTAGAATTTATATTTCATGACATCTTGCTTTTTTAAATAAACAGATAAATTAAATGTAAAACTGTATATATTTTGTTACAATTTTACTTTCAATTTTGTTTATTGTTGTGAATTTGTTACAAAAATACCGATCAGTGACAACAATGCACAACGAAAACGGAACTGTGACTTTGTACTGTCAATTCACCATTATTATGGTTGCCAACCGTGCGAGAGATTTCGGGGCAATGAGTTTGTGAGACATTCGTTCATTCTTTGTCACTGTACAAAAATCTAAAAATGGGTTAACTGGTGTTGAAAATGCTCCAGTTGCAACATCAGTAATCACTACCACCATCAGCACCATCATCATCACTACTGATGCTAATGCTAGTGTAACCAGTACCGTGCATCTGTGTGATGATCAACCTATTGCTAGTGCTAGTGATCACGCAGTCAGTGAAATAGATATTTCTGATCTTGGCGATCTTATAGTGGCGCTTCCAGACCAGTTCTCTCAGGGTTTCCCCAAAGTGAATATGCTGATGTTGAGAGAAGTTTTACAACTTCATGGTACAGTAAATCTGAATGGCTAGAGTACAGTGTGGAGAAAGATGCTGTACTTTGTTTTCCTAGTAGACAGTTTTTGAGTTCTGGTAAAGAATGCATATTTACCAAAAAGGGTATTCACAACTGGAAGAAAATATCATAAAAACTTAATAAACACGCGATAAGTTCATCTCATTTGTTTTCAGTTACTAAATGAACTAATATGAAACATTGTAAAGAATCAGTAATCACACAGATTTTCAGTTCACACAAGGATCTGATTAACAAAAATCGGCAGTATTTATTTAAGATAATTGACATAATATTGTACTTAGCAAAGCAGGGTTTAGGTATAAGAGGACATAATGAGGGTGAAGAATCGTGCAATAAAGAACCTTTCTGGAGTTATGTGAAATTTTTTCGAAACACGAACATTTCAAAAGTAAATTCAGTTGTTATTATAATCTGACCAGTGGAACTGTACAAAACGAATTGTTAGAGATATGTTATAATGAAACAGTGACAAAAATTGTTGAAGAAATTAATGATGCGGGGTTTTATACACTTCTTGTGGATGAAGGTAAGTCTCATAAGTGCCAAGAGATGAGTGTCTCATAAGTGCCAAGAGATGAGTACAGTAGCGTGCAAATTAATCTGAACAATGTAATTACTTATGCAAAAACCCTCAAACGGGATAAAAAAAAAAGGATCTAAGACATACCTCAGTAATCTATGTGGCCTCCCTTGTTCCTAATAACAGCTCTGAGACGATTTGGCATGGATTCCACTAATTTCCCACAAATATTCTTCATTTCTTCATCGTGAAACCATACACCAATGAGGGCAGAAATCATCTTCTCCTTTGTAGAACAACCTTTTTTTTGCATTCTTCTTTTGCAAATTGACCACAAGTTCTCAATGGGGTTGATGTCGGGTGAGTTGCCTGGCCAGGGGAGTACCTGAATATTCTTTTTGTTGAAGAATTCTGTAGTTTTTCGAGACGTATGGCATGGTGCCAGGTCTTGTTGGAACACACCTCTGCCATCCGGAAATGATTTTTTTTCTGGTTTCCAATAAGTGAATATATTTGTCAGAATTCATCATTCCCTTGATAGGTATTAATGCTCCAGGCCCTTCATGTGTAAAACAACCCCAAAACATTACTTTAGGGGGATATTTGGGTGCTTGTTGGAGATGAACTGCTGTTACTTTTTCGGATCCTTTCCGTACGTAAAAAACACGGTGGCCATGGACCTCGAAATGAGACTCATCGGAAAAAAGTACATTCTTCCAGTCATTCACTGTCCAGTGTTGATGTAATTTTGCCCACATTAAGCATTTTTTGCACATAACAGGGGTTAGCAGTTGCTTCTTAATAGTTTTACGAGCCCTTCGTCCAGCTTCCAAAAGCCTACGCCGCACTGTTGTGACGTGAATATTCGCCCCAGTGGTAGCCATTAACTCGCGGGTTAAGTCGACAACAGTTAGTCTAGGATTTAATTTACTTTTCCTGACAATTAAACGATCATCTGCAGGTGAAGTCTTCCTTTTCCGGCCACAGTTTCCTTTCTTCTGGGGTGTGATGGATCCAGTCTCCCTGTATCGTTTTATGATCGAATTAACAGTAGCCAAACCGATGTGACATTCTGCAGCAATTTGCCTCTGTGTCATAGAAGAATGCTCTGCTAATGTTATAATTTTAGACCGTTTTCGTGGAGTTGTATCCATTTGTGAAGAGGACAGAATGTACACAGGATTGCAGTATTAAGTCTTCAACACAACTGAAATGCTTATAAGTACATAAGTCACATATTATAAAAAAAATGACAGATCTTCAACAATGGAATTACACGTACTACAGATGTCAATTAAAGCGGTATGAGCAGCTGTGAGGCCAACAATGACAGAAAATGTAAAAATATGTCGTGTTCGGATTAATTTGCACGCTACTGTATATCTGTTACATAGCTAAGGGATCAGCTGTAAAGGAAAACTTATTAGGAATGGGAGACGTTTCAACTTCATTTACCGGTAGTGGACATTCCCTAAGTGCCATAATTTCAGTCGTATGTTAAGAATTTGGGGATCACAGCATTAATGATTGGGTAATCTTATGATGCTGCTATGGCAGATGTTAATAGTGGATTGCAGCTTTAATTCGTGAAAACCTCTAGTACCCTATGCAACTTACATACACTGCATGACTCACAAATTAAATCTTGTTATAGTTTCTACTTGCTTGTTATGGATTTAATATAATGCAGTCATTATATGAGTTTTTCTCTCATCCCAATACGCAAGTGTAATTTGTGGATATTCAGAAAAAGCTTAAAATAAATAAGCATGAAATCAACAAACTCAGTGATACTCACTGGGCTTGTAGAGCTACAGCTTTGATTTTCGTTAAAGCAACATATTGTGCAATAGTAAGGGCGCTAAAGAATACATCTAGTAACTTAAGACACCCAAGATGTTCAATTGCTAAAGGACTGCTACAAAATATTCAATCCTTAGATTTCCTTGTGTTTCTAATAATTTTAGAACATCATTTTTCAAATACAAATGTTGTAAGTAGATCACTACAGCATCCCGATTCATATATTGCTTCCTGCAATCTGGCAGTTCAAGGGGCTATTGGAAATTTGGAGTCGAGTAGGAATGAAAACATGTGGTTGGAGATGTGGGAAGAATTAATAGAATTTTGTAACAATAATAATTTACAATGGAAATGGAAATATAAAAATTGGAACTTTATCCTATGAAGAGGTGGAAAAATTCAAATACATGGGAGCAACAGTAACAAATATAAATGATACTCGGGAGGAAATTAAGCACAGAATAAATATGGGAAATGCCTGTTATTATTCGGTTGAGAAGCTTTTATCATCCAGTCTGTTGGCAAAAAATCTTAAAGTTAGAATTTATAAAACAGTTATATTACTTGTTGTTCTATATGGTTGTGAAACTTGGACTTTCACTTTGAGAGAGGAACATAGGTTAATGGTGTTTGAGAATAAGGTGCTTAGGAAAACATTTGGTTGGGGCTAAGAGGGATGAAGTTACAGGAGAATGGAGAAAGTTACACAACACAGAACTGCACGCATTGTATTCTTCACCTGACATGATTAGGAACATTAAATCCAGACGTTTGAGATGGGCAGGGCATGTAGCACGTATGGGCAAATCTAGAAATGCATATAGAGTGTTAGTTGGGAGGCCGGAGGGAAAAAGACCTTTGGGGAGGCCGAGACGTAGATGGGAAGATAACATTAAAATGGATTTGAGGGAGGTGGGATATGATGATAGAGACTGGATTAATCTTGCTCAGGATAGGGACCGATGGCGGGCTTATGTGAGGGCGGCAATAAACATCCGATTTCCTTAAAACCCATAATTAAGCAATAATTTACAACATTTTCCTAAAGATATTTTGAAAGAGAATGACATATTTTCAGAGCAATAAAGATGTAAATACAGACTAAAACGACCTCGTACAATTTCAAAAAAAAATTGATGATTATGTTTTTAGTGAATCTGTGGGGCAAAGATACAGGAATGAATTAGAAAGGGTAGACAGTGCAGCAGCACAGAGTAAGAAATATCTTAAGTGTTTGTATTACCCTGTACTTGACAGAAATGAGAAGAAGATTTGCAGATGGAGGTATGATATTAGCAATGTCATGTGAAGAAATTTTTAGATTGAGATTGAGATATTGAGAAGGCGAAGAACTTTCTCAACAATTCGCAGAATAAACAACTGGGTCTATATTCGGAAAGTGATACTGTTCAGACCGTGATGTGAATGTTTATAAATACATGCAAAACGGAAACAGAAAATTCACACTGCAGCAATATAGTGAATTTCTCAACACACAACAGTTTCTGATGAGTAGTGACATAGTGTTTTTCTTTGCATTACTTCTCATTCGTGAAGAGCCACTTGTATGACTATTGTATGTATAATTCCTAGTGATAGTGTTTATTTAAATATATAAACTAGTGTACTAATAATTGCAGAGGTGGCAAGATATTGAGGCAACAGTATGGGCAGATTACTTTCTTCGGGAAGGTAAGCTTCATATAAAAAAGTTTCTGTTAGCACTGTTACGTAGTTTTATTGATGCATGTGTTTCTGTACGAGAGAGAAAAAGAGGGAGATTGTTTTGAGTTATGTCCTATTATAATTTGTAGTAGACTTACAGTTCAAGCCTTATAGTAATACAACTCGGTCCAAAACATAGCGGATGTGGATGTAACACTGTAAGAAACATACCCCCCCGAAAATACCTTTATTAAATGATCCTACTTCGATATACTGTAGCATGGTCAAGATTTAAGGGGGGAGAAGGTAAATGATGTCCCCTATAACATCGTTATATCGGGATTCTATGGTTTTGCTTTGTCCCCCCTCCCCCAGGAAACAGTTCTCTCTCTCTGCCTATGTGCAGGACATGCACATCTCATAAAATAATACAAGTTTGAATATTAAAAATTTAAGAAAATAAAAAATTCTCATGTCCTTCACCTTTTTATAAACGTTTCTGTAATGTACTGGGTATACTTTCAAATCTGTTTCAGTTTCTTCTGCCCCTTCTTATGTCCTGGCTTTCTGTTATCGCTTGGACCTCTCCCTGGGCTATTGCCTCCATCTCGGCTTGTGCCTGCTCCGGAACCTGCATGTGAGTGACAACATTTCAATTTTTTCTCCATTTATTAAAATCACTATATTAAAACAAAATATATCAAAATGTAGGAAATTGAATGAAGAATAAACATGTTTTATTGATGTTTTAAATTTACTTAGGAAAATAAAATTTTTGGTAAAAGACAATGTGGCAAAATAATCAACTTGGAATGTAAGTGACAATAGCATGACCCTAACCATCTTATTAGTAGGTTTCTTATTCTTTTACATCTGTGGTAAATGATCAATAGGAGTAGCAAATTTGAAACAGCCTTGCAACATGAGGGTAGGCTACATTACTTTGTATGAATAATAATAATAATAATAATAATAATAATGATAATAATGGCTTTATTTAACCTGGCAGAGTTAAGGCTGTAAGATGGATTGTTACATTTGCCACTTCAGCAATATCTCCAATTTGTTTCTCGGTTCATTTAGATCCAGAAGCTTACAATGAAAAACTCAACATAATCTTGTATATAATTTTTACAACATTACAGTAAACCGTATTCTGATCCAAAAGTACATATTTAGGTCGTCTCATAAGTCATTTCGGTTTTTTAAGTTTGGCGTTCTGTATGTTCTGAATGATTTTGTTTAGTCGAGAAATGCAATTGAATCAGTCATTTAAGAAAGGGCTCAAGTAAAATTTTCAGTAGAGTGAAAAAACATTTTTTCTTTTATAATGTAATACTTTTAACTAATTTTTTTTAGACTAAATTGTTGTACTAGAAAGGTTTTATATTTTTTATGCGTAACCTTCTGTTGTCGTTAACTAAATATCAGTAATTTTAAGGTGAAAGTCATGGAGTTGAGCCCTTTTAAAACTGACTGCACTGAAATTTAACATGAGTGATATGGTTAAGTTTATTATAGAATTTTTTGCAGCTGTTATAATGTTATTAAATAAAAAGGCATCAAAATTAGTTCAAAATATTCAACAAAATAATTTGTATCATTGAATTAACTTCAGTCTGAAACTTCCTAAGTAGACACAGTTAAATGAGTTCACTCATGAACATCTGCACTGCATGTAGACCAAGCTGAAATTTCTTCATAGAAGCCTTTGTGCTCTTCGGGGATATAACACACAAATTTTTTCAAATCTGCAATATTTTTTAAAATGTATAGGCACTTTGCTGTCATGAGCTTTACGCGTTTGAAGTTGAACCACACTTGATGGAGCTGGCAACCTTAGATCAAATGTATACTGTTCAAGACCAGCAATGTATTTTGAAGCAATTACCTGCCCAGGGTGTAGAATATTCAATCTGACTGAACAAAGTAGACTGAAACATGATTCTCTGATAACGTTGTTTGTTTTTTGTTTCAGTTGCCACTGCAGTCTTTCTGTAAAACTTAGACCGCCATTTACTAAAACCCAAAACATTATCACTTTCCATCAAAGTCATTACAAATCTATTATTTTTAGCAGCTGTCACTATAAGTGAACGATTTATTTTTAACAGAATACATCCTATCTTCCCAACAAATTGATCTTTTAATCAAACCAAATCCCTGTAACAAGCATTACATGAGTGCCCTCTAAGAGGGCAGAAATGTGTTATTTTGTTAAACTTTTGAGTTTCAACTAATGCAGCACACATTCTAACCATAGCATGGTTCTTATTTTGTCCAACATATCCGTCTGAATACAAATTAAGTTCAGTAACACTTCTCGGCACGTGATTTTTAATATAGTCCAAAATAAATGAACACACATCATTTCCTCCTTTCTTCACTAATCCTTCGTGATAAACATACATGACACCAGTGGCGTATACTGGTTAAAGGGTTTGGGCTACCGCTGACCCTATTATTACACAAAATATATCTAACAATTACTTTAATTTTAATTACTATGGTAAAACTAATAATACAAAATTATTACATTATGTTATATTATAAACTTTTTCTTTTGTAATTTCCTTGGGCTACCGCCGGTAGCCCCGGTAGCCCGCAAAATACGCCCCTGCATGACACAGTGGCCAGTTGCAATATTGTGAATGTTGAATACATTAACCGAAAGTTGTATAAGGTAAAATACATCTTGCACAGGGATGCATGGAAGAGCCAAATTTTGCATGAAATCAAAGCACAATGATAAGACACTGTTACTTTCCAGGCACCTTTCTTTTCTCTGTTTCATGTTTGTGAAGAACTTGTGGGCTCTACGTTTATGAATCATGAGCTCCGCTGCTGTCACCTTTCTAGCACGATCATTTAAAGTAGGGCTTCTAATTTTAACGAGAAGCTCTTCACAAGTTACGCAGGTGTCAATTTGTGGCCTACCAGGTTAAATTTGTCAAGAAAATAATTTAGATAGTACTTGTATTTAAGAGTAGTATCGAGATATTTCTCCTTAAACATCTCATACATTTTCCTGGCATTGAATCGAGGGTCGTTTTTTGCCTGAAGAAATACACACTTCTGTAACTGACTCCAGTTTGCATTTCATTGCATTGCTTGAACATAATCTCTGTTTATTACATTCAGCGTATTCCGAATCTCACCAGTCCGGTGGCATCAATGACGTCACGATGCAGCAAAATAAGGAACAAAACTGCTGGAAGGATCGATGGCTGTCATGGCGACTGTACAAGTTGTTGTCTGTGCTATGCTAGCAAACTTTTACGAAATTTTCGTATTGCCATCTCGTTCAAAGAAAAGATAGCATAAACAATTTATTTCTTGAACTGGTAGTAATAACGGGTCCGTTGACATGTTCGCTCAGAAGCCATTAACATATTGTTTTTTACGTTGTGCTCATTACAAACAATACAGCAGAACTAAAGCAGAACACACCGCCATGACACAACAGTACACGATGTTATTCGTCTGCTAATTCCCGCCCTATACAAGAACCAATCAGATTCACTGATGACGGCTGATGGAGACTGCCACCACCTCTGCAAGTTGATGGCACCGGTGCGACACCGGTGGAGCATCAATGACGTCATCGGTGGAATTCGGAATAATCAATCGTAAAATATAGGCTTAGTTCCATCATTTAAAGTTTTGAGTACTGTAGTAACAATGATATTGTATATTAAGGGATATAGCCTATACAAGAAGATTGCAGCCGCCAACAGATGTCTAAAAGCATTAGATAGTATTGTGAAAGCTAGATATATATCCAAGAAAATTAAGCTAAATCTCCATATAATCATCATCAAGCCAATTGTGATATATGAAAATGAAACATGGACCCTTCCTGGGAAGGCTAAATTTATGCTCAATGTATGGGAAAGGAAGATTCTCAGGAAAATTATATGGACCGATCTTTCAAATGGTACTTGGCGTATACAAAACAACTTAGAAATTCAGTCTATGTACAAAGATTTAGATATCATCTTTGATATTAAACCCAGTAGATTAGAATGGCTGGGCCATGTTACTAGGATGAACGAAGACAAAATGCCTAATCTATAGATGCAAAAATAATAGGTCCAAGAAATAAAGTTGGAAGACCTAAGTTACGTTGACTTGATGATGTCCAGAATGATATAATGGAACTCAAGGTTAAAATGTTATGTTGTTATGTTATGTTTTATTTAACGACGCTCGCCGAAGTTATATCAGCGTCGCCGCTGTGCCGGAATTTTGTCCTGCAGGAGTTCTTTTACATGCCAGTAAATCTATTGACATGAGCACACTTAAATGCCATCGACCTGGCCCAGGATCGAACACGCAACCTCGGGCATAAAAGGCCAGCGTTATACCAACCAGGCCGACAAGGTTAAAATAAAGCACGTGATCGGACAGACTGGAAGGCTGTCATAAGGGAAGCCAAGGTTATACTCAAAGGATCATAGTGCAGAAGAAGAAGAAGAAGATTATCAGGTAAGGAGTTGATTACTTGCTGGTTTTTAAATGGAAATGTAGTTACTGAAATTGTAGCTATATATAAATCAAACATAATGAGAATAATTATTTATACGCTTCAAGCAAAGAAATGCGTAGAATTAAATATGTAATAATTGTAGGCTCAAATAGAAGTGATCCGGATTTGGCATTTTTACACTTTCCGATATATGTTGAGAGGCATGTAATATTGTTTACTTAAATTTCTTCGGACTTACAGAGATAATACAACCGCGTTTTTTGTCTTTAGGTGAATCTAACATTGAAACACGATTAGCTGTGTATCGTTTAATATCGCAATAGTCGGACAAACTTTAACAAAAACACTTTCTTTTTGTATCATAGGCCACCGCTTGACAGTTACTTAGCGTTGCTGGTCCAAAGCTCCGGCTTTCTATGTAGATGACCCTGATTCGAACGTCTCCCAAATTATGTGGAACAGGATTCGACTTCAGATCAAGTTACATGTAGGCCTACTACCTCAAGGTAATTTATTTACACAAAACAATAAATTGCAATAACTAGTCTACTATGTCAATCGGTAAACACTAGGGTAATTATAGACGAGATGTCGCTGAGTCAATGATTCAATTGAATTAGTTCTTGATTCAATTCTTTTGAATTGAATTAAAATAATTTTAAGGCTTTTTCCTGCACGTCTCCCCTTCTTCTGTTTTCTCTTTAACCTCTCTCTCCTAGATGTCCCTACCTCTTATGAACACCACTTCTCTCCTATACATGTGTCTACTTTTATTTTACTACTACATCTATTGTGTCACGTAATTCTACATATCTCAAACTATACTACTATATCATACAAATCCAATTTTAATTACCTTGGCGGTTTGGATGGGATTCGTTCCTGGGACCTTTGACACCATAATACTTTGCCTTAACACACTCGGCTAAACAGCTATGTTGTGAAATAGGTCTCTTATGTTTAGGGTAGGATTAAAGAAAATAAATAAAACAGATAAAGCAAATTTACGTAATCTAAATTATTCCTGACGTTTAAAAAACAATAATTTACTTGTTTATAGCAAAAGAAAAGCTGGAAAAATATGCACAAAAAGGACAACATTGACGTACATTATCTATGACGTCACATTTCCAAAGCAACCTGATAAACAAGCATTGTTGGTTCAAGCGCCATTTTCAAGATACTACGACGTAACGACAGCAATAATAATTTATTGCATTAGCCATGGAAAGTAAAATAATTGTAATTTGAGAAAACTTTTCAGTAATTTGAGCAGTGAAGAAGAAGAGATTGATTTCGCCATGTCGTATAAACTAATACCTGACAAAAGTGCAAAGAAATGTGTGAGTTGCAAATCAAGTGATAGTGTGAATTGGCAGAGAAGGGCAAAATACTCAAAATATTCATTCTGTTTGAAGTGTAAAAAGTGTAAACAGAAACGTCTATAACCCACAACACATGGTTAGAAAACACAAAAATAACTATACGTCAAAGCTTGGTTCTTATTTATATGTGGTTGCTTCAAACAACTCTTCAGATAGCTGCTTCAGAGGCAGAAGTTCACTTCAGTACTGCACTAGATTATTTCTGTTTCTGCAGAGAAATATGTTATGTTATAATTACACAAAATACCAAACCCATAGGAGGAGAAGGACACATCGTGGAATTAGATGAAACACATGTCTACACCAGAAAATATAAAAGGGGCAGACTTCTCAAAAACGAGAAAAATAGCATATGGGTTTTTGGAGGTATCGATAGAGAGACGAAAGAATCGTTTGTATTGAAAGTGGAAAACAGAGATAAAAATACCTTGATACCCATAATTAAGTCATTCATCAAACCACATACTAAAATTATGACAGATGGTTGGAAGTCTTACAGTGATTTGAAAGATGAAGGATATATCCATGAAGTTGTGACTCACTCGATAGAATTTGTACGTGAAGATGATCGTTCTGTGCACACCCAAAAAGTGGAACGAATGTGGAAAACGCTGAAATCGGTTTTAAAAAGAGAAGGCAGGGAAAGTGAAAATGATCATTTATACGTGTTTGAGTTCTTTTTTCGTGAATAACAGAAACTGAAAGGAATGACTACACCCAGTGAAATGTTTCCGCAGTTTTTACAGCATATCCACGACACATATCCAGGGTACGGAATAGAAGGATTAAAACCTAAAGACTACATTCCTCAGCAATGAGTGATAGTGTCATACGAACAATGTTTTTTTTAGGAAGTGTTCAATTATTGAAAGAAAAACTTGGCGAACTATACAGTGTTACGTATTATAATACGAACAATAATTGTAGGAAGTCTTCAGTTAATAGTGAATAGTATACCTAGTGAACTATACAGCGGTCACCAAGGAATCACTCATTTATATGAACTATTGGTAGTTTAATTCTGAGCGTGTTACCTAGCTTCGTATTACAATGAGAACAATGATTGTGAGAAGTGTTCAGTTAAAGAAGTGTTCAATTAGGTGAATGTCACTTATGTCCCGTCCACTATAGGAGACATATGCCAGTTTTACACTAATCCTAAACATATTTAGTATAACTTGTTGCTTGCGAGCCATCCAAAACCCCAACCTCCACCCGATACCCCGCTTTTTCATCATGTGCTACACGTCATCATCATCGGGGCTTGCAGCCCCGATACCCCGCTTTTTACATCATGTGCTACACGTCGGATCATCATCGGGGCTTGCAGCCCCGATACCCCGCTTTTTACATCATGTGCTACACGTCGGATCATCATCCCCCGCTTTTTTCATCATGTGCTACACGTCGGATCATCATCGGGGCTTGCAACCCCGATACCCCGCTTTTTACATCATGTGGTACATGTCAGATCATCATCGAGGCTTGCAGCCCCGATACCCTGGTTTTTACATCATGTGCTACACGTCGGATCATCATCGGGGCTTGCAGCCCCGGTACCCCGCTTTTTACATCACGTGCTACACGTCGGATCATCATCGGGGCTTGCAGCCCCGCTACCCCACTATTTACATCATGTGCGTGTAATAAACAATAAGCAAATCATCTTTGATTACAGCAGTCACCAAAGAATCGTTCACTAAAGTGAACTATTTAATTCTGAGTGTCACCTAGCAACAAGAATCGTTGCTTTAAGTAAACTATTTAATTCTGAGCGACTCGCCTAGCAACAGGAGTCGTTCATTCAATTGAATCATTGACTCAGCGACATCTCGTCTATAATTACCAAAACTAGCTATTCCAATAAAGAGACAACGTATTACTCAGCTTACAGTTTAGACTATGATAAACTTCATTCTACATTATACAGAATGAAAATATAGCATTTACCTCTGATTAATTACTCGTAACAAACTTATAGGGTTGATGAATCTTTGAAATTATTATCTCATATATGCAAATTATGGTTGAATATCCAATTCCAATTTCGATAGGCGTATATCGAACTGCCTAGTACTAATAAAAGTCTCTGGTACAAACACAAGATTTTCTTAAGCAAGAAAAAATCGTTCTACGATATGAAATTCTCAACAATGTCAACAATTACGGTACCCACTGCCTGCTGCATCTTATGGCTGCTTACACTGCCTGTGCAAGTAATGGAAAAAACACATCATTACATTTTATTACTCTTTTCCCCTTAACCCTCAAGCAGGGGCGCCAACTTCTGTAACACGAGCAAATTTGATACCGTTCATTTATTTCACGTATAACTTTTTAAATAATATGTTCTAATGACTTCTTTCTTGTGGAAATAATGTTATTAGTGTTCTAGTCCTTTTGTTGAGGTTCTCCAGTCATTTAGATCAATTTTCAACAGTTTTATTGAAAGGGAACAGAGAGAATACTTAATAATTTTGAGTATTATCTATTGTAGTTACACATTTTACTTGCAAACATTATCAATTATTGTACATTTCGTGGTCTATTCGTCAATAACAGTTACTACATTAGTGGTACATATCAATAAGTGTTACTTTTTTCTTGATGAAACCTACCAGTTTTCCGCAACACACGAACCTTACCTTAGTTCCCCACACTCCTCACACAATATTATCATTTTTGAATGGTCCCGGCAAACAAACTTTCATGTTTCATTTCATCTGCGTCCACTTATTCTTATTTCTGCCGTAAGGCACGCACCTTCTCCTTTTCTTCATTGGAGGTCCGTCTACATTCTGATGCAATTCTTCTTCTCCGGGTTTATACAACTGTAGAAATGCTTCGATATCTGAATGTAAGGAAACAGTCATTGACCTCTCAAAGAGCAAGGACTAAATTCTTAAAAAATTCTCTCCGAATAACTGGCCTGTTTTCCAAATTTGCCTTAAATATAAAGTAAATATTGATACCTGCGACATTTACCAAAGCATAAAAAAGCGCTAGTGGCCACCTTCTTGTTACACGTGAAACAGTATAATTGTTGCACATAACTGGTCCACAGTATCCACACCTTCCTTTGTCATGTTGTGATCTAAAATTACTTAGGCTTCTCTGTTTTATTGTCAATCACTCCTTGGTCGTGCATAGTGGACAGAAGTACAACTGATTTGTTCCTCTTCGGAACATAAGAAACGAGTGTAAAATCTTTCTGATAGTCAAATATGCTTGAACCTACCTCCCGATCTTTGTGTGGCAGAAATTGAGGTGGAATTTCCCTTTTATCTTCCCGCAAAGTTCCTATTGTTGTACCCTTTTTCAATAGAGATAAACCTAATAGACAGCTTGTGTACCAATTGTCAGTTGTTAGGTTCCTATTGGAATCAGCAAATAGCAGCACCAGTCTCTCTACAATGTCGAGTGGCTTGTTAGAAGCATGGAATGATCCATCATGTTGTTTTCTACAGTACGCCTCTATGTTTGATGTGAAGAAAGCCTTAGCGTCGCATAGGGCAAAAATTTTAACCCCATACTTAGCGGGTTTGTTGGGAATGTACTGAATAAAATTACACCTACCACGAAACTGTTATAATTTTTCATCAAATTTGATGAATTCGCCAGGATTGTAACACGTTTTGCTGTTCTATGTGAATGAATCAAGTACTATACGAATGGACGCTAATTTATCAGTTCTGATACTCTCACTTCTTGTGCTTTTATCGTCGAATCTGATGGATTTGAGAATCTGCAAAAATTTGTCACAACACATACAGGCTCTCAAAATTTGCCAGTTCCATCAGATGCCCACAGTTCTAGCACATTTGTGTGACTTCCTTTCTTAGTCCCTCTCGGGTACAATAAACTAACTAAGGAAGTATTTCACTCCTCGACATTTTCCTAAATCTCCTATCTCTGGTGAAGTCAGTATCAATTTCATTTATTTCAGTAAACAGGTTCGTACAACGAATACTATGATCAAGTATTCCCCTTCGGCCCTGGAGAAATCTTCAATATGTTCTTTTTGGATTTGCTTGATGAGTATGGAGTCTTACGCCACATGGTCACTTTGTCTCGCCCAACATAATAATAATAATAATAATAATAATAATAATAATAATAATAATATTATATTTATTGTAGAGTATATAATATAAACTATGCCATATACAATATAAAATATATTAAATATAATATAAAGTATATGATATATAATATAAAATATACAACACGTAATATAAAATATGACACATAATATAAATTTGACATATAATATAAAATATATAATATAACCTATATACGATAAGTATATAATATATAGGATACTTATATTTAATGTAATGTACTATATACGCACACGCAGAAACATGAAATTACAAGTACATATGACACTTACATGACCGGGGGCGCGGCGCAGATTTGATCCATCTGCGTCGTCTCTGTTTTAAATGTTAATTACTACATGTGTATTGACATAAAAATGCCAGAAACTCAACTGACATGATTGTTAAGATTCAATTTAAGAATATATGTAGTGTCGCAATTCTCTGACCATTGTTGCGTCAAAAATTCCAATTATACTGAAGGTGGTATCATAATTGCGCCAGCGCCCCTGCTCGAGGGTTAAAAACAGAATATAATAGCCTACTCAATCAACTTACGGTACTATTAAACATGTATGTCATTATACAAAGAATTGTTACATTTAAGCTACGGTTTGGCTACGACGATCTTCGTCGGGCGAACATCGCCGACGATTGAAATCGCCAGCGGTCATCGTCAGAGAGTGATTTCTTTACCGGCGAACTTCGTAGATGAATAGTAAATTGTTTTATATAGTTGACCATGTCTGATCAGCTGATATGTGGATGACAATATGATAAAGTTATAATACAAGTTTTGCCTTAAAAAACATGTACGGATCTTTAAAGTAGTTAATGTCATGTTTAGAAATAGATATACAGAGGGGTCTTTTAATTCACTGATATTAAGACATCTTGAAAATGAACCCACCAATTTTAAGGAATATTTCAGACTTTCTCCCGAACAATTTCATTTTATTTTAAGTTCAAATGATATTGTAAAATTACCCACAACATTTATTCACAAACCAATAAGCCAAGCTGAAAGATAAGCATAACTTTAAGGTAAAAACCAATGATATAAACACTTTATTTTTATTTTTTACAACGTTATTTTTTTCATTTAGGAGCATTTATTTAGGAAATAATGTTACAAATAAAAAAAATAATGTGAGGAGGTTGTTGTACTTCTCTCCTTTGCTCGGAATTCCACTTCACTTACTATTTCAAGCTGAAACTTTTGCTTCAGTAGCTAAATCTGCCGCATCGTGTGTGTCCTTCAATGAACACTTTACTCAATTGTATTAACAGTTCTGGTTGTTGCAAAATATAGATTTGTTATTGTTTACGTTCGTTATTCTTTTTGGCTCATGTCGAACAGGGATTTGTGTTTAATCAATTAACATCTCATCTTCATTAGTGGAGAAATTGCAGAAAGATTTCTGTTTTACCGCCATTATTGTATGTATGATGTATAAATCACACTTATTAATTGATTTAATTCATGACTTACTGTAATTTTACAATTGGTTTCTCGGCGATCATCGCCAGATTTTTGCCTCCAAGGCAAACGCCGACGATGTTCGTCGAGTCCAGCAACGTTCGTTGACGTTCATCGCCGTAAAGAAACCAGGCACATTCAAATCAACGGAACAGAATCCCAGCGAAGATCGCCGTAGCCAAACCGTAGCTTAATTCAATGAGCCTTTTTCGGACATAAAGCTGCGGTTTGTTTACGGCGATCATCGCCGGGCGCACATCGCTGGCGATATTTTTTACCCACTGGTTTAACAAATGAAGAGTTCGCGGGAAAAACGATGAATGTCACATTTCTGTTAAGGATTAGATCATGATCTAATGGAGTCTATAACTGCAAGATGTAGTGCTGTTTCTATAGAAAATAAAGAAAAGGATTACTGTATTTGTGGTGAAAATTCTCCTTTTTACCATTTTTCATAAGAACAACATTAAATTTCGTAGTGATCCATTGAATTAGATAATGATATCAACCTTAACAAAACTGTGACATTCATCATTTTTCCCGCGAACTCTTCAAATCTTTGTTCTAAAGGAAAACTGTAGAGGCCCGCTCCCACTTAGCGGAATCGAATCGAAACGTCTGCTGCCGCTCACATCTAGTGGAATCGAAACGAACCGAAGCGTGTTCCAGATTAAAATGGATCGCACAATGGCTTTAGTATTGTTATGTGAAGAGGCGGAAATAAATATCCAAAACAAGAAAAATACTGCATGCATGATATTTTAACTATATACACATGGGGAAATTTCACTTTATTTGAGAGATGAAGAAAAATTTCGTTCTATAGCGCTTTTTTGGATTTTAACTTTTACCTTATTTCCGTTAATTTACTTATTTCTCTTCAAGCATTATCACGGGAATAATTGTTAAGGTAGTACTTTCGTATTTTGTTATACGATAGCGGATAATTTTGAACAAAACTGATTAATTTTCCTCCGTTTATATTATTGAATTGTAATTTTTTGTATACGTACTATTTCAGCAATAACTTTCAAAAGTAAGCAAATTAAGCCTTCAAGAATGGATGTGATTCATTTGTTTTTTCACGAAGGCTTCACGATTGCATACGATCATATCCGAAACAAGAAATTCTGTTCCGTGGTCTGTTGGTCAGCATGCTGGCTTCCAGATGTGGAAGTCCCGGGTTCGATTCCCGGGCTCGGCTCTGGGTGAATTCCCTGGGTGTCTAGAGTCTGCAAATTTGCATGATTGTGAGTGTACCGGGTTAATATTAATTAGCCAGTTTCCAAAAACATAAAATATATAGCTGGGTAGTAACCTGAATATATGTTTCAGCGTCACATTGTTGACAAGTGACTCCACCTACCAGCACAATCTTACTTACTTACTTACTGGCCTTTAAGGAACCCGGAGGTTCATTGCCACCCTCACATAAGCCCGCCATTGGTCCCTATCCTGAGCAAGAGTAATCCAGTCTCTATCATGATATCCCACCTCCCTCAAATCCATTTTAATATTATCTTTACATCTACGTCTCGGCCTTCCCAAAGGTCTTTTTCCCTCCGGCCTCCCAACTAACACTTTATATGCATTTCTGGATTCGCCCATACGTGCTACATGCCCTGCCCATCTCAAACGTCTGGATTTAATGTTCCTAATTATGTCAGGTGAAGAATACAATGCGTGCAGTTCTGTGTTGTGTAACTTTCTCCATTCTCCTGTAACTTCATCCCTCTTAGCCCCAAATATTTTCTGAAGCTCCTTAGTCTCAAACACCCTTAACCTATGTTCCTCTCTCAAAGTGAGAGTCCAAATTTCACAACCATAAAGAACAACCGGTAATATAACTATTTTATAAATTCTAACTTTCAGATTTTTTGACAGCAGACTGGATGATAAAAGCTTCTCAACCGAATAATAACAGGCATTTCCCATATTTATTCTGTGTTTAATTTCCTCCCGAGTATCATTTATATTTGTTACTGTTGCTCCCAGGTATTTGAATTTTTCCACCTCTTCAAAGGATAAATTTCCAATTTTTATATTTTCATTTCGTACAATATTCTCGTTTTTTTTTTATTTTATTGGGTTATTTTACGACGCTGTATCAACATCTAGGTTATTTAGCGTCTGAATGAAATGAAGGTGATAATGCCGGTGAAATGAGTCCGGGGTCCAGGACCGAAAATTACCCAGCATTTGCTCGTATTGGGTTGAGGGAAAACCCCGGAAAAAGCCTCAACCAGGTAACTTGCCCCAACCGGGATTCGAACCCGGGCCACCTGGTTTCATGGTCAGACGCGCTGACCGTTTCTCCACAGGTGTGGACAATATTATCGTCACGAGATATAATCATAGACTTTGTCTTTTAAGGATTTACTTCCAAACCTGTCTCTTTACTTGCTTCAAGTAAAATTCCTGTGTTTTCCCTAATCGTTTGTGGATTTTCACCTAACATATTCACGTCACCCGCATAGACAAGAATCCGAGACTTATTTGAAGGTTTCGTAACAAGCTGTTTTTTTACGGTGATGGTTTGTTGCCCTTCGCCCAACCCCCAAGCTGGAGGACCACCCCTCATCGGCTGTCCGCGACTGCTTATTCAATATATTCACAGCCAGCACAACCATGAAGCATTAATAGATGCTATAGAGTTACCAACAAAGAAAAAAAAGTGTAATAAAAATATTCTATTTTATTCCATTCGGTTCGAGGCGCCGCTTTTTCCTATCTTCCATTTAAACATATTGTGAAGAGAAATTATGTTCGATTCGATTCCCTAAGTGGGAGCGGCGGGTCTTAAGTTTCTCTGTTCTATATACTTAATGCATAAGTAATTGCAGTATATTATTATTGTTATTATTACTGTTATTATTATTATTGTTATATTTATAATTATTGAAAAGTATTTTTCCTTTAATTTAATATGTAATTAATATATTTTCTGAAGGAAAAATCTTGTATGTTTTGAGTGCTTTCTTAATGAACAAAATTCTGTAATGTACTTTATTTCTGCTCCTTGTGTCCTTCCTGCTTATACAAGAAGACGATGAGCTGTAGCTTATAAAAAGTAGGTCTATTTCGAAGACAAAAGATAAACCAAATAAATACTTCACTAGTAATGGACTTAATCTAAATTCAGATAAAACCACTACAATTCCGTTTCAAATTACGTAAAATAATATATTTTGTTTTATTGAGGAATTACTTGTCAATAAGTTTATTATGTACAATATATTTAACTTTATTTCAATCTGTAATTATGTATAGGATGGGGTAGCTCATTTAAATCCAATTTTAATCCACTTTATTTATTACAGAAGAAAATAATTAAAATATGTCTTCATAAACCTATTGATTTTCCATCTCAAAATTTGTTTATAGACTTTAATGTACTTAACGTAAGACAAATTTATTATATTGTATTAATAAAATTCATACATAAAAATCGAAACAATTTTGAATTTTATTCTCGTAGTTATGAAACAGAAGGTATGAATTCTTTAAGATTGTTTGAACCAAAATGCAACACTGTTACAGTATTTAATCATAGTAGTAATTTAGGCCCAAGAATATGTAACAAATTTATATTTAAATATCCTAATCTTGACAATTCTAATAGTTATAGTATTAAATTTAAAAAGTTATGTATGGATTTTATAAAAATTGAAAAATTGTAAATTTAAATTTATATACTATAATTGCAAATTGTATTGTATAATTATTAATTATAATTGTATTGTATAATTATTAATTTCAATTCAGGAATCCGCCCCTGAGCACGAGTTCTACTCTTTCAGGGGCGAGCTAAAGTTTCTCTGTATATTTTATAATTTATGTTACAATTATTAGCAAAATAATAAATAAATAAATAAAATAAATCCAGTGAAAAACTAATAGCAATAAAATATTAAAATTGTATTTCGACACTGGCATCCTTTATTTCTTCTCCTTGTGTCCTTACTGCTTATAGAAGAAGACGATGAGTTGCAGCTTATAAAAAGTAGGCCTATTTCGAAGACAACGATAAACCAAATAAATGATTCACTAGTGAAGGACTTAAACTAAATATGGGTAAAATCACTACAAATCCGTTTCAAACCCAGTTAAAAACTAATAGCAATAAAATATACAAATTGTATTTTGACACTCGCAACCAAAATTCCGTAAAACTCTGAGACATGCCATAGTGTTGTTAGTATTTTGACTGGAAGGACATAAAAGAATATAATTGAGCACCCACGTGCAATAATGGGATAAGTATATTAGGCCGCATATGTTGACGCAGGTGGTTTGTGGACGAGTACTAGTCCCCACCACTGGCCTTTTTTTGTTAATATATTAACAAATAGTTTGTTTTTGTTAATTTAATTATTTATTTGTGTTTGGTATGCGTCCGGTTTTTAGGATGTAAAACAAGTATTTCTGTTTATATAGGCCAGGTCTCACCTATTAATAGCCCACAGGTGATGGGCAATAATATTTTTACGAAGCAGGCATAACGAAGTTTGCTAACAACCTCTTTTGATCTCATTATGTATCAGTATGTAATTACTTAATTCTGATCAAGTTTTATGTTCAACTGTGTAAGCAAGTTTTAATCCTGGTTCAGTGTAAGAGAAGGCCTTAAGGCCTTAACTCTGCCAGGTTAAATAAAGCCATTATTATTATTATTATTATTATTATTATTATTATTATTATTATTATTATTATTTCACATTTAATCTAATAAATTAAGTAAAAATTAAAATAAAAAATAATAGTTTTACCGTAACGGGTGGCGAACTCACAACCTCTAGTACGGATGTCAGACATCTTACCACTGGCCACACACTGCCCGTAAGGTTTACTGGTACATTATAGACCAGTAGTGTCAGAGTTGTAAGCTCCGAAACCGGTTGTGGTGCTAGAGATGTCCAGTCGGAGCGTGAACTTGCTTATGTCTGTGGAAGCACCGGAGCACGCAACGAGTTATAGTGGAGCGCTCCGCTCCCTTTAGGCTGTGTCTGACAACGCTGTTATAGACGGATGACTTTCAATGAAGAGACACCACAGCAATGCCTTGCAGTGCGTTACTTTTACACGAGTGAACCGCGCGATAGAACTTCGCATTTCTATCGACCAAGAGTCGGCCCATTCTTTTTGCCGTTAAGTGTACATGGCAGTGGAGAAAAGTTAAAAAAGGGCATCATATTGTATTGTATTTATTAACATTCCATGGTATTCATACATTGCTTACAGCTAGAATATGGAACAAATAAAGGAACTTAATACTATTATAAAGTCTTAATTTATAGTCACAGTCTAGATTAAATATATCGCTCATTAAATACAACAACGTCATATCTCAAAAATCGCCATTTTCGAGTTATTCACATGGTTCAGTTTGTTTTCTTCTAGTCTTTTAACTGTAAGAATGTCACATCTAAATTTTGATTACTTCGCCGCCAGAGAACAGTAGTGTCATTCTTGTGCCATGGCAGTTCCGTTTCTTTGTTAGTAGCAATACTGTATTATTTCAGTTGTGCGAGTGATGCTGCGCAAGAATGTTGTCTTGAAATTCAAAAGTGTCTTATTGTGTTATGTGACGGTGCTTAAAAGAAGTAAGTATGATTATTTATACATGAATAACGCATTATTAAGACTTATGACACTGTTCAGCAAATACACTAACCCAATTCGCGATGGTATTATTATGAAATATGACATTCTTGATCTGAAGAATCAGTTTTCTAAGTGTACTATTTCATCTTATGACGTTATTGTCAGTAAACCTCCTTGTGTACCTCGACTATCCATGATGTATTAAATGAAAATGTGTCAGTGTTATTGTGAAGGGTAGTTCGAAAATGTAAAAGTACCTTGATTTATTTGTAGTTATGTCACTGTTGACAGAAAAGTATTATCATAATTTTGATATAAGTTACTTTACATCACACAGTACCCATTGATTTTGTTTTGCTATTTTTCGTTTTTTTGTAGGTTATGATATTTTCTCGAGGGAAAATGTTAGTTTCATTAGCTATGACAAAAAACGAGCGAAATGTTGACAATACGTCTGATAGTCCGAATCAATCCTTGGTTGAAGAACAGCAATCAGTTGTCGTGGAAAATGGGCCTGCTAAGCAAATGCAGTCGGAGGGATCTGGTTTGCAAATTTTTTAGTATTAAAATTATTATGATTTTTCAAAGTCAAGTTTATTAGAAAATTGTTGTTGGATCCAGACTTTGGTTATAATGTTTTAAGATAATATTACCACTAATCAAAACAAACCAGCCCTTAGTCATACTGAACATTGGGTAGCGGGAATGGGAATTGAAGTCGGGGCGATTGAATATCAGTGGAATCATAATTCGACAATTCTATTTTTTATTTTTCCTGCAGATAATCTGGTTTCC
The DNA here is from genome assembly GCF_040183065.1 of Periplaneta americana. NCBI lineage: Eukaryota > Metazoa > Arthropoda > Insecta > Blattodea > Blattidae > Periplaneta > Periplaneta americana. The sequence goes on along the minus strand of NC_091123.1, from coordinate 136,849,465 downwards.
AACATTCCACGTCCTGTGGCTACTGTAAACAATTCTCGTTCACAAATGTCCAATTCTTCATCCTGCATGAATTCATCGTCTAATTCTTCGTTATCATTTGACGATACAGCTTCTGAAGTCTTTGACGATTCTTTGGATGATGTTACTTACGAACCAAAAAGTGACGAAGAAGTAGGAAGTAGTAGTAGCAGTGAGGATAACAGTCGTACTCGAATGCAGGAAAAAACTATTTCTACGTTGTTAAACAGTTCTATGTACTCGAATTCAGTACCATGAACAGTTCAAAAAAAGTACCCAAAATGTGCCTATTATGGTAATACCCGTGAAAAAAGGCATAAAACGCAAAAGGAATGTTGACCAATGGAAACGGAATATTCTGAAAAAATTCAGAAATAGGGGACAAGCATATGCAACGCATTCAAAAATAAAATTATAAGAGAACAAAGAAAAATTAAACCACTATGTACACAGACTGCAAACTTAAGTGTTCAAACATGTTTACAGATGAAGAGAAACTTCAGTTATTTTCAAAATATTGGTCTCTAGGGGACATCAACAAGCAAAGGGAATACATTTACAATTCAATGGAAGCTATTGTTCCACGATATCGTTATACTCGGGTTGGGGGCACGAGGAGTCAACGACAACATAATACTTTATATTTCAGAAAAAATAACCATAAAATCAGAGTTTGTACGGTATTTTTAAAAAAAATACTCTAGATACTAATGACCGTCCAATTCGGGCAGTTAAAAAAAACGGAATAAGGTAGCTGGCACAGTACTTGAACCAAACCTTAGAGGGAAACATGAGAAACATCAAACTCTCGAGCCAGCTATACATGAAGGGATTCGAAAGCACATAGAATCGATTCCAAAAATAAAGAGCCATTAAAGTGAAAAAGGATTCTCCATGTTCCACATTCTATAAATTATCATACAAGGATGACTTCGAAGAAGTAACTGTAATAAAAAAAGAACATTCCTGACAATGTTACCTTCAAACTTGCATTCTACATTAAACCAGGATTAGCTTCAAAGAAGAAAGAGAATTTATGGAATTACTGAAAAAGAATTACATTTTGAAATTCTATTCCAAATTCTATACCAACTTGTAACGGGTCCGTAACTTAATCAGACAAAACTTTTCGAGGTAGTGATAATAGTTATGTCTGGGTTTTAGTTTCTTGGTTATTCCTCGAAATTTACGAGATGGATTTGAAGAGAATTTAACCATTGATGTTATGAATGGAAAGTATGTTAAAACAAAGGAAATAGCCTACTTTAGTTTTTCATTATACATAGTTCTGATTACTTTTCAGTAGCATTTAAATGTTTAATTCAATCCTGTATACTACTGTCAGGATCTCACTTTGTTTAAGTTATGTACTTATCCTTTTATTTTCTCACTGTACCGATATTTTTAAGTAGATAATTCCGTTATGACGCAAACATATTATTGTTGAACGCAGTTTTCTTCAGTGTTAAGAATGGCGTATTTTCCGTTATGACGCAAACTTAATTGTTAAGGTGTATTATTTTTACTGACGACAGTGTCACATTTTGAGTTATGCCACTGTATGAAGATAATTTTTGTAGCAAGAATGTCACAAGTTGTAATGTTAGTAAATAAATAGCTCTAAAAATACGCACATTGTTTTTAAAAATTAATTCTATGTTCCTATATTAAAAACAATAAGTTTCTTCACCCAAATATATCCCTGCCATATTTTAAAAACATTTCTTACTATAGTTACAGAGAAATGAAATCTTTAAATTGTTCTCCTGAAAAATCGTCATATTTTAGATATGACGTTGTTGTATTTAATGAGCGATATACAGAAGAGGTTTACAATATAGTCTACTAGTACAACACAAAGTTTTAGTATCAATTTCATGAAGTGTTATTGAATGTCATGAATTGACCTACAGAATAGAAGGCGTGAGAAATTAGGTACTTCTTCAATTTGGCTCTAAATAATTTTATGTTTTGAGTTTCATTTTTATATCGATAGGGAGGCTGTTAAAAATTTTTACTGCCATATAACGTACTCCTTTTTGATAGCACGATAGACTTGCCTCTGGAGTATGAAAGTCATTTTTTTGACGTGTTATGCTATGAACTGTTGAATTAGTTACAAAGTTTTCACGATTACATACGAGGAAGATTATTAATGTAAAGATATACTGACAAGCCATGGGCATTATTTGTAGTTTTTTTTTTAAATAGTCCTACACGATTCCCTAGATTTGGCACCTACTATTATTCTAATTACTCTTTTTTGTAATAGAAATATATTGTTACTATCTGTGGAATTTCCCCAGAATATTATTCCAAAACTCATTACCGAGTGGAAGTATGCAAAGTATATTGTTTTTAAGGTATTCATATTTACTATCTTTTGCATAGATCTAATAGCAAAACAAGCTGAATTTAGGTTGAGGGTAATTTCTTTAATGTGATTTTTCCAATTTAATACATTATCGATTTTTAAGCCAAGAAATTTGGTTGTCATAAGTCTCATTACTAAGAAATTGTCTTCTATCATAAAATACAATAGCGAATTTTTAGTTTGCTCTAATAGTGTTTAGTTTGTCTAAATGAACAAACCTGCTCTTTAAAAAAATAGAGCGTGTATATTGCACTTTTCAGTCAATATGTGCTATATTCGTAGACTGAATATCTTTAGCCGCATTCCTATTTATTTTTCATTTTTTTTATTGAAGATCTCAGTTGCCCTACTTTACATTTCAGCCTCCTGTTTCTGAGTTTTAAGTTTAGAATTTGTTTATCCGTTGTATGAAGAAATCTATAATTAATATCAGTTTTAGTTACTACGTAGACACCTTCAATGTTATCATTTATATTGGAGTTTTCTTTTATAATGCTGTGAGGTTTTTTCCCTGATCTAGAACTTCTCTGAAATTCCTCTCTTCTTTTCAGCACTTTTCTCAGCTTTGTATGTGATCTTTTATAAATATTTCGGGTAATTTGTTAACAGAGAAGGAATAGTGCTGTTTTTAAGTGCTTTCTTCTTTGTGTCGCATCTAGAATCTTCACTCACTTGTTAGAAAGTGTAAGCTACAGACTATCGAACGATCTGACGACTGCCAAGACTTTCCTTCATCTCCCATAACGAAACAATAGTTTTTATTATTACTAGAGCTTATTTCAGTTTAATTGATTTAATGAACACCCCTAATCGATACGTAAAAAAGCATTAATAGAACACTCCTTCTTTTCGATATGTTTTAATAGGGATATCCTGAACTAGCACCAACAGATAGCGCACGTGTACTTTGAGGTCTGCGCTTTGCGTGTGCATTTATTTTTCGGTATATAAACATTGAGGATATACTGTACGTATTGTATTAGTATATTAAATACTCTTAAAAACAACTAAAAATGACAAATTTTTGTTATGTCCCTATATGTAAAAACCAGAGAAAGCTTTATGTCTTCAATCAGGTCCAAAATATTCTGAATATATGCTTTGAACCTTAAAAATATCATTAAATTGCGCCTACTTCAAGTAAGGAATTGTTGACTACAGTTTCATTTTGGAAGAGGAAAAAGAACAATTAATAAAAACATATGCAATCTCGACAGCGAGCTATGTTAGCTTAGATTATATGCAGTAGTTGTAGGAGTCTCCGAAGTTTACGCCTGCAGTAAACTCTCGATAAACTGGGATGTTTATTATCCAGGACGATTCGTAGTGAAATCCATTTCGTGAATAATGTTTTTAATGTACTGTACCCTAATTATTAAAACCATGTTTTAACTTAAAATTTTCAAAATCATCCTTCATAATATTCAAAACTGCATGTCCTTAACCTACAAAACGCAGACTGATTGTGATAATTACTGCGATCACATTATATCTTCCTATTAAAAATTGCATTTGATCTTTCTGCAAGTACAGAAAAAAATACAAGAAATTCAATCTCGATAGTCCCTTCCCTATAAAAAAAAACACATTGGTGGCTGCATATCCTGATTTTGCGTACGGTTCTTAAATACTAATGACACCTTCGACATAGTTCATATTTTTTTCATTCGTTCATCTCATTCTCAAAGTTCTCGTTTAGGTTCAGGAATATTCAATTTACTCGTATCTATATTCTGCACACTGCAGATTTCCCCACCCATCTCGGGGAATCGCTCAATATTATACAGGTTTACGTTATTATTTATTGTAAATTAAATTATGAAGTAAGAAAATATTAAATTATACTAGTTTATATAAAATAATTGTAAATATAATTTTGACACGCACAGAAAATGAACAAGCAGGAAAACGCAAATAACTGTAGCAAATGACATAACATAGCCCTACATGTTGCGCCGCATGGAACGCTCCTGCCATCTAGCGGTAAAACTTCGCATAAGATATCCCTATTTCTACTGAATTATAATACTGTGGCCTTTCTTTGTCTCGAAATAACTTTTAGTCATTGCTATCTTAATTTTGAATAACACGGAAATTCGTACAAAGAAATGTTTCTCTCTTTTACTTTTACTAGAAACACATCAGTTCAACAATGCGACACACAACTTTAATGAACAATGACTGAGTGAACAGCGCGAAATGTCCTCCAAAAGGAGGCCTTTGCCCGGGGTCCGGGCCGATTTAAAAAAAAATCAAGACAGAGCCTCCTTTTCGTAACTTGTATGCCTGATATTTTGAAATCATCTGATTTGACTCCTTTTCCAAGTAACTTGCCTGTAGGTGACAGCAGCATCGACGGAACATACTCTTTGCCAACGATCATAATAAACGCAAAACATTAGAAATGCCAAACGCCGTTAGTCTTGTCGACCCTCCATTACCCCACGGTATCTTTGGAAGCATTTACGTGACATGGGAATAGGAAGTAAAACTACAGAAACTGAAATCTCAAACATATCACTTGATAAACTTAATCAGTACTTTACTTCACCACCCACCTCACAACCAGATAAACAACAAAAACTTAACGCCATGAATACCCCCTTAGCCGTTCCTCTTCCTGTTCGCGAAAATTTTTCTTCTCTAATATTACAGACATAGAAGTTAGGCAGGCTCTTAAAAACACTAGATCTACAGCACAAGGCTCTGATAACATAAGCATTGTTTTTATTAATAAATTAATAGATATCGTGCTTCCTGTGATAACACATATTTTTAATTCTTCCATCATTACTTCTACCTACCCAAATCTTTGGAAAACGACTTTAGTGCGTCCAATACCTAAAGTAAACACATCTACATCTCCTAAAGACTATCGGCCAATCTGCATTCTTCCCGTTCTATCAAAGGCTCTTGAACGTATTCTCCATAAGCAATTAAGCAAATATCTGATTGAATTTAATATTATCGACCCCTTCCAATCTGGATTCAGAAGCGGGCATAGCACTTCCACTGCCTTATTGAATTTAACTGAAGATATACGGGATTATAGCAAAGCACATGACTCTGTTGACATGGCTCTACTATTAACTAAACTTCGAGTGTTAAATTTTTCTGACAGCGTTATCACCTGGATGCATTCCTACCTCACTGGCCGCCAGCAGCGTGTTGTCTTTAATAATCGGTTCTCCTCCTGGCAGACAGTAGAGTCAGGATTTCCCCAGGGTTCGGTATTGGGTCCATTGCTTTTCTGTCTCTATATTAACGATATCGTCAAGTCATTTAAATATTGCAGATATCATATTTATGCAGATGACGTTCAATTATACATTTCCGCCAGTCCTGATAGACTAAGTGACTGTATTAATAGACTCAATAAAGCTCTCGAATCCGTTTCATCTTGGTCTCAACAATTCGGACTTAACTTAAATACAGATAAATCACAGGCCATCTTATTTTCGAATAAAAGATAAATCCCCGATATTAATAAGCTCAACCTTCCTCCCGTGACTCTGAATAAAGCGATCATTCCATTCAGTTCAACTGTAAAAAAACCTGGGAGTTCATTTTGAATCTAACCTTACCTGGGACACGCATATCAAACACACATGCAAGAAAGTATTTTCCACTCTTCACTTATTAAAAAGATTGTACCACTATCCAGCTAAATTAAAGCAGACGCTTGTACAGACTCCTATTATGCCTCATTTCGATTATTGTGACGCTTTATTCAGTGATCTCAGGGTGGATTTATCCCAGAAACTGCAACGTGTTCATAATGCGTGTGTTCGTTTCATTTGTAATGTCCGCTACTACGATCACATTTCGCCTTCTTTCGATAAATTATTGTGGCTCAGGTTAAATGAGAGGAGAAAGCTACATTCCCTTTCTCTCTTATATCGAATTTTGCACACCTCTACTCCCTCTTACTTATCTGTCCGATTCCACAGTCTTTCTCGGTACCATAACTTAAATACTCGGTCACAATATGACAACACGCTAGAAATGCCACTGCACACATCATCTCTTTATTCTTCGTCTTTCACTGTTGCTACTTCTCGTCACTGGAATTCTCTGCCGCCTGAAGTCAAGGGCTGCCGAACTTTAATTTCCTTTAAATGTAAATTAGAAAAGTATCTTATGATGAGTTGCCAGACCTAACGTGTTGCAAATGTGTTCCACTGTATTTATTATTATTATTTTTTTTCTTAATTTTATTACCTAAATCGTGTTTATTTATCACTTAACGCCAATATGTATCCCACTGTGTTGTTGTTTTTTTATTATTAATCTATTTTTGTGTACATTTTATTCAATTGTCGATTTCTGGTTTAATTATGTAAATCTTACTTAATTGTAATCTAATACTAATATGTATACTAATGTGTTTATTTTTATTTTTACTGTGTACATTTTTCTTATTTTTTTTTTCATTGAATTATCGGCTTCTGTTTTTATGTGATTCGTATTTGATTCTAACAAACTAATATGTATTTTACTATGTTTATTTTTATTTTATGAGGTAAATTTTATGTAACTACCTCTTTTGATCTCATTATGTATCAGTATGTAATTACTTAATTCTGATTCAGTTTTATGTTCAACTGTGTAAGCAAGTTTTAATACTGGTTGAGTGTAAGAGAAGGCCTTACGACCTTAACTCTGCCAGGTTAAATAAAGCCATTATTATTATTATTATTATTATTATTATTATTATTATTATTATTATTCTCTTTGCTCCCCCTTATTAGGTCCGTACACACTTGAAGAGATCTCGCTAGCGAGGAGGAAATTCAAAGATTGATAACATGGATTCAAATGGACGTCCACACACTGGAAGAGATTCTCGTTCGAGGCGAAAACCTCGAGCGAGTTTCTCGCTGAAATCGGTAGTTCTGCGAATTTTCTTGACACATTTAAAAAAGATGTTTTGACATTTATACTCTTTATGACGATTGAATGTAGAAAAAGATGAAGAAGTAATATCACAGGTGGCGATGAATTGTATTGTTTTTATTGATAATGAGGAAAGATGGCTGATAATTGCAGTCAGAAACTTATCGAACTTGTACGATGTCACCCATAGGCCTATTTATATGGTACACTGGGATGAAAACTATATAAGAAGAAAAATAAAGAAATCTGGAGACAAATATCATGCAATTTGAAAATAAGTAGGGCTATATTTTATTTTGATTAGATTTAATACTAGGCCTATTAATTATAACATTTGAAATAATGTATTTATATGTCTTAACAGTTTACATAATTTTAATCAGAACATAGCTAAGAATCCTCTATCGTATCATGAATGGCAAAAAAAAAAAAAAAAAAAAAAAAAAAATTAGGACTATTCAACCTGAAATTCGCCTAAATGTATCATCATCCAAACCGAAACTCGCCCTTGTCTTCGTGAGATACAATGTGATTTCCATATATTTCCGGCTTTAATTTTAGACCTACTTATTTCTTTTCATTAACAGTATATGTTCATATAACTCCATTTCCTCATCATCTGAAGATTCAGATTCAACACAGTAGCGTTCGTACATACTTTGTAAAGTACGACAATATACTTACAGGTTATATACATGGATAAATATATATTTATCCATGTTATATATTTAAGTACGACAATATACGTAAATACCACTGCCGTCCGAATCATATAAGGTTTCAGACGGCAGTGACCCTTCTCGTCTCTACAAACATGTCAACAAACAAACAAAGATACACATTCGCATACATTGACATACGCCCGCACAAAAGCATTTGTGCGAGATCGTGCGTATTTGCTTGCTTTCCGCACAGAACCAATACGCGGTAAGTGTGAAATACCACATTCAGTATTCCCAACGTAACACACATAACAATTTCTCTCTTCTTACCGCTTAAGAGACATATTCATTTTACTGCTTTAGGCTTTTAACATATTATTTTTAGAGACGTTTAACATAGTAATTATAAATTGGAAACTTACCACTGCAATTTCATCTAAATTGCACTGTTAATTATTGTTTTTAAATATTTGCGAAAATTAAGTAAAGTCTACTACTCCACAAAAGTTATTGCATTCGTGATGGAAGTAACATTAAGGAAGCCGTGAAAAAATCAACAAGATTCCAGATGGCGATGTTATTACTGTAATATGTTATATAAATAATTTTCTTAAAATATTAAAATGAAAAATAAATCATTACATGACCTTACCGTTTGTTTTAAGTTCGCATTTATAGACTGGGGAAAAAAAAAAGACAGACTTATATCACGGCCTACTGGAGTATAGTAAACACGGAAAACATTTTATAGGAACAATGTTGAAGATAGATATATTTGTTTTCCAAAGTTGCCGTCATTGAACAGAAACCAAGATGGAGATTTCATTGCAACTAATTAGAAATTCCTCTTTCAGGTATGTAATAAACGATCTTCGCACAAAATAATGTACGATACACGAGCGGTTATGTTTGTTTTCATGTTCTCGGAAATTAAAAAAGCTCAACTACGTTTCGCTTTTTCAATCTTTTCCTCGAACATGAAAACATCAACATACGCTCTTGTAACGCATATTACTATTTCAACGGTAACTTCGAAACGACGCCTTAGAAGACATAGGTTGTTTAACAAAAAGGGTTCCTTATTGTTAGATCTATCATCCCTCAGAGATTGTCGCAGAGGTTTTGAATCAGCCTGTATAGAATAGTGTTCCAAACTCATTACCGAGTGGAATTATGCAAAGTACTGTACATTGTTTTTAAGGTATTGATATTTGCTATCTCTTGCAGAGATCTAACAGCAAAACATGCTGAATTTAGTCTGGAGGTAATTTCTTTAATATGAATTTTCCGATTTAACATACTGTCTATTTGTAAGCCAAGAAATTTGGTAGTTGTTGTTTCTATTAGGAATCTGTTGTTAATTATTGCGCTTCAAATTTGCGAGGTTGAATTTGGGTAAGATTTAAATTGGATTATGTTAGTTTTGTTACAATTTAATACTAATTATTTCGATCATACTTATTTATATTACATCACAGTGATGCATGGAATGCAAACGAGTTCTATTTGTAGCTGGATTTTACTTTAAAATTATTGTTTTATTAAGCATGAAAGAGTGTTGTTGAGCTTAAGCAATTTGAAAGTGGATGCGAAAAAATCGATACCGCATCCACATATCTCCAATAAATGGCTTTAAAAAGAGTAGAAAGTACGAGTTTATGTTCAAAAAGCTTGGTATGCAAGGAATTATTTCTCAAGAATGCTTATTATCAGGCTGCGGCGCAGGGTACCGAACGCATTAAGTTACGAACGCACGGACCACTGTGTTGTGTAGGTCGAGGGGAATGGGAGATTGAGAGTGCAGCTACTCCTTGCCTCAACATGTAAACATTCAGTCACAGCAGGGCAGAAAATAAATGTTCACGTTTACAAATATAATATATACTGTGCATTTCTAGTACAACAAATAATTGCATAACATTACATATTTCAATTTACATTATACTGTACAAGTTTTAACAATATAAAATAATAATTTGTGTGTGAGGAGAAAAGAAAAAAATATACAGTACTTACATAAAATACATTTCTTCGCAATTCAATGCACCGAATTGCAAGGTAGGCCTACATTCGCAACGTATCGAAAGAAAAATATCTCCTACTTTCACTCAAAATAACTTTTTTCAAGAAACGCTAAAGGTATGTTGGCATGTAGACACCAACATTATTCAGAAATCTCGATTAAATTCCTTTTCATAATTTATATCTGATTTTGATGTTGAAGGCCACTTTTGATTGTATGATTAAATATTTTCCATGTACCTTTTGCTATTAATTTGAATACGTAAAAAATTTTATATATCTTGGCTCCATGATCAATAATGACAACGACATCAGTCTTGAAATTAAGAGAAGAATATCTATAACAAATAAATGTTACTTTGGATTACTGAAATATATTAAATCGAAATTCTTAACCATCTCAACTAAAATAAGAATATATAAGACGCTTATTAGGCCGGTGTTGACGTATGTCTCAGAAACTTGGACTACGAACAAACAGGGCATCAGAAGATCTTCGAGAGGAAAATTCTGAGAGCAATTTATGGACCCGTTAAAATAAATAATGAATGGAGAATTATATATAATAAAGAAATATACTATCTGTTTAAGGAGCCAGGTATTATAACAGTTATTAAAATTGGTCGATTGCAGTGGACTGGACACCTGGTAAGAATGGACGATACTAGACCCGCTAAAAGAACCTTTACATCCAATCCTGTACGAAGCAGGTCCAAAGGAAGACCAAGGAGCAGATGGGAGGATAATGTATACGAAGATGGCCAGAAGTAGAGACGGCTGGAATAAAATACTGAGGAAGGCTAGGACTCTCAATGGGTTGTTGAGCCAATGATGATGGTGATGGTGATGAGGAAGACCTTTTGCTATTACACTGCTTTTGAAATATTCTAGTTCTGTTCTATCATACTTCTTTAAGAATTTGAAAAATTCAATGCTTCTTCCTTTAATGAGAAAATATTCCTTTCCGAACTTCTCTATAAGTTCGTTCTGAAGGGATCGCTTGGTGCTCTTAATTTTTTGACATGCTCCTCAGTAGTGTGAATTATAAAACAGCGAAATTAACACTAACACAAATATGCCTGTATAAATAATCAAATAAATAAATGAAAAGAAATAAAATATACTTGTTTACTCACAGGATCCCAAGTACGTGTGGTGATTGCAAGGACCCACTCCAAGCAGAATTTGAAAGGCGGTAGTGTAATTAATTTCTTACGTAACCAACTGCCATCGCACACCATAGGTCATGACGTCATGTCACGTCCGTGCGTTCCAAACTTTAATCTCGCGAATTGGTAACCCTAGGCCGTAGTCTGCTTATTATGCATGTTTCATAGTACATTTGTATGTGATATTAATATTTGGGAATATAGTAATAATGTTGTACAAATAAGATTATAAAATTACAAAAGAAGGTTATTCGTATTTATAACTTTGAACCCTATTGTAAGCCTCTGTTTGTTAGTGATAGTTTTCGTGACAATTCATAACCAGGCTTCGGCCTAGGGACACAGAGTAACCAGTATGAGGTTTAGAGTACACGGAGTATAAATGACGTGTAGAGGGGTAACTGCAACAGCACAGGTGGGTCCGTAATGTGCATCACCTTGTGTGTATTGCTGCTTGGCTGCGGTACGTGTAACAGGCTTCGGCGTAGGGACACCTGATTGAAGGTTACAACTCACGTTAATACTTTAATGGCAGACATTTATTGTCTACACTAGGAATGTACTGTATATACTGCATCTGTACAGAGTGAAATATATTTTGTGCCGTACTGTGACGGACTGTTTAGATGTTGAGACACGAAGTAACAGCGCGCTCCAGCTCCCACTCCACTCGACCAACACAACACCATAGCCCGTGCGTTCTGAACTTCATGCGTTTCTGTGCCCAGGACCAAAGCCTGTTCATAACTGAATAACAAGTACTAATTGTTATTCAGTTATTAATTCCATTTTCTTGTTAATAGAATTACTCTATAATTTATTAGTAATTATTGCGTATTCATTCTTCAAACCGAAACAAACAACAGAGCTCTACCAAATATAGCACGGTGCTATTCTCAGAATTATTCTATAGTCTCCTTTGTGAAGAGAATACATAAAATATCTAGTTTCATTTACTTTTCTTAAATTGTAATCTTTTAGTGTAACGTATGTGTACTTACTTACTTACAAATGGCTTTTAAGGAACCCGAAGGTTCATTGCCGCCCTCACATAAGCCCGCCATCGGTCCCTATCCTGTGCAAGATTAAGCCAGTCTCTATCATCATACCCCACCTCCCTCAAATCCATTTTAATATTATCCTCCCATCTACGTCTCGGCCTCCCTAAAGGTCTTTTTCCCTCCGGTCTCCCAACTAACACTCTATATGCATTTCTGGATTCGCCCATACGTGCTACATGCCCTGCCCATCTCAAACGTCTGGATTTCAAGTTCCTAATTATGTCAGGTGAAGAATACAATGCGTGCAGTTCTGTGTTGTGTAACTTTCTCCATTCTCCTGTAACTTCATCCCGCTTAGCCCCAAATATTTTCCTAAGCACCTTATTCTCAAACACCCTTAACCTATGTTCCTCTCTCAGAGTGAGAGTCCAAGTTTCACAGCCATATAGAAGAACCGGTAATATAACTGTTTTATAAATTCTAACTTTCAGATTTTTGGACAGCAGACTGGATGATAAGAGCTTCTCAACCGAATAATAACACGCATTTCCCATATTTATTCTGCGTTTAATTTCCTCCCGAGTGTCATTTATATTTGTTACTGTTGCTCCAAGATATTTGAATTTTTCCACCTCTTCGAAAGATAAATCTCCAATATTTATATTTCCATTTCGTACAATATTCCCGTCACGAGACATAATCATATACTTTGTCTTTTCGGGATTTACTTCCAAACCGATCGCTTTACTTGCTTCAAGTAAAATTTCCGTGTTTTCCCTAACCGTTTGTGTATTTTCTCCTAACATATTCACGTCATCTGCATAGACAAGAAGCTGAGGTAGCCCGTTCAATTCCAAACCCTGCCTGTTATCCTGAACTTTCCTAATGGCATATTCTAAAGCGAAGTTAAAAAGTAAAGGTGATAGTGCATCTCCCTGCTTTAGCCCGCAGTGAATTGGAAAAGGATCAGATAGAAACTGACCTATACGGACTCTGCTGTATGTTTCACTGAGACACATTTTAATTAATCGAACTAGTTTCTTGGGAATACCAAATTCAATAAGAATATCATATAATACTTCCCTCTTAACCGAGTCATATGCCTTTTTGAAATCTATGAATAACTGATGTACTGTACCCTTATACTCCCATTTTTTCTCCATTATCTGCCGAATACAAAAAATCTGATCAATAGTCGATCTATTACGCCGAAAACCGCACTGATGATCCCCAATAATTTCATCTACGTACGGAGTTAATCTCCTCAAAAGAATATTGGACAAAATTTTGTACGACGTCAACAAAAGTGATATTCCTCGAAAGTTACCACAGTTGGTTTTGTCCCCCTTTTTAAAAATAGGTACAATTATGGACTCCTTCCATTGTTCTGGTACAATTTCCTTTTCCCAAATAGCAAGTACAAGTTTATAAATTTCGCTATATAATGCACTTCCACCCTCTTGTATTAATTCTGCTGGAATTTGATCGATACCTGGAGACTTGTACTTTTTCAGATTTTCTATCGCAATTTCGACTTCTGAAAGGGTGAGTTCGGGTATAAATGGCTCAGCAGTTTGTATTTCAATATCGTCCCGATCATTTCTATTTGGCCTATGTACATTTAGTAGTTGCGCAAAATAGTTTTTCCATCTGTTTAGGATTGATGGAGGGTCTGCAAGCAAGTCACCATTCTCATCCTTGATCACGTTTACCCTTGACTGATATCCGTTCTTAAATTCCTTTATACCCTTATATAAATCTCGAATGTTTTTATTCTTACTATTTGTTTCTACCTCATTCAGTTTTTCCTTCAAGTAACCTCTCTTTTTATTCCTAAGTGTACGACTTGCTTCCCGTCTTTCATTGAAATAATTATCTCTCTTCTCCTCAACTGGATCCTGTAAGAATTTCAATTTTGCCTGTTTCCTTCTTTCTACTACCATGCAACAATCTTCATCAAACCACGGTTTCTTTTTCTTAGTTTCATAATAACCTATGCTCTGCTCAGCTGCAATTTTGATACTATCTCTGATATTTTCCCACACGCTATTAACATCTAATTCTTTCTCAACTTCGTCGGAACTTTCTAAAGTGGCAAACCTATTCGAAATTTCGACCTGATAATTTTGCTTAGCTTCCTCGTCCTTTAATTTCAAAATATTGAATTTAGTAATATTAACTTGTTGCTCTACTCGCTTGGCTACTGATAATCTTTCTCTTAATTCTCCAATCACCAAATAATGGTCAGAATTACAGTCTGCACCCCTGAAAGTTCGAATATCTACTATACTAGTATGTCTCCGTTTATCTATCAAGATGTGATCTATTTGGTTGTGTGTCAATCCATCTGGAGAAGTCCAAGTATATTTATGTATATCCTTATGGGGGAATGTTGTACTTTTGACAATTAAATTTTTCGATGTGGCAAAGTTGACTAATCTAACTCCATTGTCACTACTAATTGCGTGTAGGCTCTCTTTTCCAATAGTTGGTCTAAAAATATCCTCCCGTCCTACTTTAGCGTTGAAATCCCCCAATAAAATTTTCATGTGATACCTAGGGAACTGATCAAAAGTATGTTCCAATTCCTCATAGAAGCTATCCTTTATATAGTCGTCTTTCTCTTCTGTAGGGGCGTGAGCATTTATAACTATGATGTCGCACCATCTACCCTTAAGTACTAAATATGATAACCTGTCACTGATAAATTCGACCTTTTTTACTGCTGGTTTTATTCTTTTATGTACAAAGAATCCTGTTCCTAATTGGTGATTATTGTTTCCTTCCCCATAATACAACAAGTAATCTCCTATTTGTGATATGCCATTCCCATCTAACCTAACCTCTTGTACTCCCACAAAGTCTATTCTATATCTAGCTAGTTCTTTTGCTACTAATGTTACCCCTCCTGTTCTATAAAGACTAGTTACGTTCCAAGTGCCAAATCTCAAAACCTTATTCCTTTGCTGTGGTCGTGCCAGAGAATCAGTCCTATTCCGAGGCTTACTGTAGGAATTCGTAACAAGCTGTTTTTTACGGTGATGGGTTGTTAGCCCTTCGCCCAACCCCCAAGCTGGAGGACCACCCCTTATCGGCTGTCCACGACTGCTTATTCAATATATTCGCAGCTACCCTCCATATCTGGAGGCCGTCTCCTCTATCCGCAACCTGAGGACGCGCCATGCCGTGGTGATAGGGACCCACCATACATGGTAACGTATGTGTATTTCTGTCAAATACATCGGCTATTCTGTTTATTTGAAAGAATCTTAACTACAACGCGTAACACAAAATGGAATAGAACAGATCAAAGACAAACCTGGACTAACTAGGAGGGTGTAAAAAAGACTTCAGTATTCGCTGAAGTGATCTAACTTTTCGGATGCTTTCGATTTTATGTGCATCGGATGTGTTGATGAAGTCACCCAACACAGTCAAGAATAGGATGTACAGTCTTGCTAGAGATTTTAAGCGACCTCTAACAATAGATGTGTCAAGAAGCTGTTTGCTTTACAGGTAATTTACTCGGAAGAAGATTCTCATGACATTTACATCTCCGAATGACTCAACTTATCCGAACAATTACGACGTCAATTCTGCGTAGACTATCACCTCCTCTAACATTAATAATAATAATAGGCCTAATAGTAATTTCTAATGGCCGATATTTGAATCATTCACCTATAAGCAAGCTATTAAGGAATTTGTGTAGACCAATTTACCGACAGGGTAATTTCCCAGGGTGCGTCATAAGAGGCTGGACTATGCTACGCCCGCGATGAAATGAGATGGTGGTGGTGGTGGTGGTGGAGATTTATTGGGAAGCCACAGGGGAACCAGAGATCCCGGAGAAAACCTATGTGTTACGTGGACCATGGATTTGCCCAATATGTCATAAATCGAATGTACACCAGGGATCGAACCCAGGTCTTCAGGATTATAAGTCCAGCACTCTAGTCACTGGACAGTCGTGGTGGCTTTATTGTTATTAATTATATTATCATCTTATCATCATCGGTAATATCACAAGAAGCTTTCATTTTAGTCTGTCAATTCACAAACACGTAGCAAATAGAACAATAAATAAATAATTAATAAAATAAAATTAATTTATTCATTTAACGTTTTCTGCCCAAGGACAGGTCCTTTACTGCAAACCCAGTATTCTTCAATTTTCCCATTTCCATCTTCCTCTTAAGCTCCGTATACCATCCATATACCTTAATCTTATCTATCATCTGGTACCGTATCTTCTTCTGTTTCTAACCTTTCTCTCGTTCACCATTCCTTCCAGTGAATCCTTCAATAAGCTTCTTAGCCAGTAACCCAGCCAATATCTCTTCCTTCTGTTGATCAGATTGAGCTGATCTCAATATAAAGGTGATTGTCCAATACAAGAATTAACAATTTTTGTACTTTTTAATACCTTTTTTTTTTAGATTTCGCCAGATTTTTTTATTTGGTTATTTAACAACTCTGTATCAATTACGAGTTTATTTAGCGTTGATAGGATTCGTGATAGCGAGATGATATTTGGCGGGATGAGATCGAAGATTCGGCATAGATTACCAGAAATTTGCCTTAAAGTTGGGGAAAACCTCGGAAAATATCAAACTAGGTAATCGGTAGGCCCCGGGAAAAGTATTGCTATCAGCTTAGTATGCAACATAGCATACCTGCTTTGAGAGGGATGGGGTAAATAACGATAGACAGCGTGACGCTGGCAGTAGTACAGTTTGGTTCATGAGAAATGAGGTAATACATGAAAGTCTCATTTGTGTGTTCTTTTGACTAGTTTCCAATGATTAGCTATGAAGCTTACAAAGTGCAATTCTAAGTTTTTCTCATTAAGAGACATAAATATTTCATTGCATTTGACATACTGGTAATATTATTTACGTATTGATGCGTTGCAATGAACTACCAATGTCATTTTAAAATTTCTGAACGAAAAATCCCTTTATGTTATCTGACAGCAATGTTCTATATATAGAAAATGTACGTTCCGCATCTGCAGAGCATATTTAAAATACTTCATATCACTACAGCTTATATTAACACTACTAGAAGAACATTTATTTGACAGAACATAAGCAATTTTATATATATATATATATATATATATATATATATATATATATATATATATATATATTATTACTCTTATACAGAGTGTTTAAAAAATACGGGGCATAATTTCAGGTATGTATTTCCCACATGTAGACAATCAAAATAGTTCATTACAACATGTGTCCGGAAATGCTTTATTTCCGAGTTATGGCCTTCACAACATTGAAATTCACCGGAACGTTTTTCTTTCCGCAGGTCGTTGCCGTCAAAGGAGACATTAAGAGGGCACTCTGACAGTTCATTCCGAGGCGAAGGTTACATTCAGTGTTGTGTAGGCGTTAGACTGTGCGACATGTATTCAAATCAAGAGCTGGCAGAGATACACTTCATGTACGGTAAGGCGGACGGCAATGCTGCGCTGGAGTTTGGGATCGTGTTCGCAGGTCAATGAGACATCGATGTGAGGTCTGTATTCAAGCAGGAGGTGGACATTTTGAACATCTTCTGTAATGACAACGACCTGCGGAAAGAAAAACGTTCCGGTGAATTTCAATGTTGTGAAGGCCATAACTCGGAAATGAAGCATTTCCGGACACATGTTGTAATGAACTATTTTGATTGTCTACATGTGGGAAATACATACCTGAAATTATGCCCCGTATTTTTGAAACACCGTGTGTATATATATTATTATTACTCTTACATCGTATAAGCAATTTTCTAAGGGTCTGGTATCCATCATTTGCGTTCAACATTGTTTTCATCTTTGCAGATACACGTTTCCCAACATCATTTTCAACGCGATTCAAGTTACTAATAATATTTGTTACCAAGTGTATTTGAGTCACCAGTTCTGCACCAGATTTTTCTAAAGCTTCAATAGTAGCTGGCAAAAACCCAAAATTTGACGAAATATACTTTAGATCAGTGGTCGTCAGCACTCGCTGAAATGGGTATTGGGTATACAGAGCAGGGAAGCCTGCACCTCCGTGCATGCTTCGTGGGAGGGTATAGGAAGGAATCTGGCCTTAGCTGATGCGATCAGTGGAGACTAGAGTAGTAAGTACTACACACTTGTGGATAGTTTGTGTACGTACACGATGGCAGAAAGTTCAAATAGTGATTTACGTAGATATTCCACCCCTACGTTGTTTAACCCTTCATAAGAGGAGGCATTTTTTTAAAGAGTTTGAAAATGTAGCCAGATGTTTAATTTGCAGTAAGATACGCAATGTGATAGATAAGAAAATACAACCTGCAGCGTCACTATGACAACTGCCATGCTAATGAATATGACAAATTAAAGACGACGAAAGAATCGAAATGGTGGAGCAGTTAAAAAAAACACTAATACAAGACAGATATTATTATTATTATTATTATTATTATTATTATTATTATTATTATTATTATTATTATTATTATTCCGATACTCATGTGCAGTTAGTCAGAGAGCGTTTCCCTAGGCCCGCAGAATACTGCGTCGGACATCGTGTCTTGGACGAGACAGTTTTGTCTCGGACCGTCTGATACTGGACAAGACTGTTTCGGTCTTTTTAGAACTGTCGACAGTTTCGAACAGAGTTTCGCCACGACGTACGTAGTTTGTTTTCCATACATTGCTATTCTCAATTGCGACCTGATAGTGACACGACAAAATCGTAGCAATGATCGATTATTTTATGCGTTTAAAAGAAGAGAATCACATAAATAGAAGTTTAAGTACACAAATTTCTTTCAAAACTTATTTTCGTACTTTATATATTAGATTTCTCCTAATGATATATTTTTTTTTCAATGTACAACAAAAAGTGGGGGTTCTTACATGCACATAACAAGCCTATCCATTTTTAATTCAATTGGAAAATGCTCGTAAATACAATGTAACAATAAAATTATATTATTGAACATAACCCACGCTGGACATACAGAAAATCACGTGAATGAGTGAGTGTACAGCAGACTTCACACATGCGAAGAATGAAATGTGCGATCGTGTCCGCTAGTGGACGAAACTTAGGTGACATCACAGGTCGATACCGTCCGTGATTGACCGGGGAGAATTTCCATACAGGATGCTGCCGGCCTTGCTCACATTAGCGTTCTTGAGGATTTTTTAGTACTCTGTGTTATTCACAGGAAGATGTTCATGAAGATGATGTCAGTGTTCGAGTTAGTTACAAAATTTCTCTGCGTCCTGGAAGAAAACTCCGACCATTCACAAATGGTGATTTGTTGAAAGAATATATAATAGACGTTGCCGAAGGACTCTGTCCTGAGCAGCTACCTACCATTAGAATAATATATTGTCATAGAATTTAGTCCGGAGAAATTATTTCCTCACGTTCCAGTGTAATATCAGGATCTGTGGCTTGTCTCCTCCTTTTACTAGACTCCACAATTTCAGAGGTGACTTTTTTAAGTTATTTTACATTAAAAACGGAAATCCTGAGTATTTATTAACTATGTAAAATATGCTTACTTAAATACGCATGTGACCATTGGGTGCTTCATTACACTATTAGTACTATTGAATTCCACTGAGTTACGTAATTTATGGTACGAACAAAAAGCCGCCGCTGAAATATTACTTACCCGTCCGCTCCCATAAATGCACTAGAGGGCTAGCGGGTAAGAGATGCTAGCACGAGCGTGCACTCCGCTGACGACCGCTGCTATAGATCATGTTTAATGTCTGTATTATTAAACAGTTCTTGAGAAATCTTGATTGCTGCGGCATCACTTGAAGGAAATGACTGAATCATGTTCTTTACAGTTTCGAAATTGTCATTATAATAAATGCACGCATTTAACCATGATCCCCAACGGGTAATGACGGGACATGGAGGAATAGGTACTTGAGAACACTGTTGTTTGAATTGAGGAACACGATGTGACGCCTTAACAATTTTTTTTTTAATTTTTTTGCAATAAGTCCACGTCCGGAAATTGTGCTCTCACTTCTTCTGCCAGTCTATGACATATTCGGATAACGTGTTTCAAGAAACTTAGCAGATTTCTTCATATAGCTTGCACCATCTGTAATATATAGTAACACATTTTCGAATTGCACACATGATGGCCATAGCAACTTCACAGCACTATCAAAAATTTCGTATATGGTGGAACAATTAACCCTCTCTAACACTTCACTCATTAAGAGATAGAGTCTACAGCAACGTTACGTCCAACGGAGTCCATGCCTTCATCTATAGAAACCTATATCTTCTCATTTTATAATTTACACTTCACTTCACGCTGACATTTTTAATATGCATGTTGCACATACTTCTTCCGCAGTGTTGCTTCATTAGGAAGTCGTCTTCCAGTGTACTTTTCTAAAAAGCCACAGATTTTCGCGTTTTCTAATTTGTTTAATGGAATATTTGAAGCAATAAATGCCACACATATCTTCATAAAATGTTCGTTCAAGTAATTGTGAAGGGGATTTCTGCTGTACCTTGCTTAAATTCTGTCGTCTGTTACATGTGCGTTTATGCTTAGTGCTATTTATATGCTTCTTAACGTTGTATGCCATGTCGGCTGCCAATTTTACACACAAAACAGTTCATTACCATGGATGGAAAACACATTTTCTTCACATTGACGAAGATATTTCCTTAGTGCTTCTATCTTGCGTACTTTTGGTCTCGGCATTCTGAAGACCCGTGTCGATTGCTTTTGACTGCGTTGTACTAAGCTACGCCGACACTACTCCTACCTGCATAGTGATGCGTGCAAGAGTCCTCGGTTCATGAACATTAGCTATACTACGTGGCGCGTTTCCCTGTAAGCAATACTTTCTCCGGGGTCTGGTAATCAGCCCAAGCGGGAATCGAACCCGCGCCCAAGCGCATCTCCGAATCGGCAGGCAAACGCCTTAGGCGACTGAGCTACGCCGGTAGCAAGTTTTTCCTTAAACTTCATGTAAATGTCCCATTTTTCATAAAAATTCGTTGGCACCCAATGTTGGAAGTTAAGAAATAATACGCCAAGGCCAGGCTATTAGTTTTTTAGACTTCCACCTTAACTAACTTACTTACTTACGTACTTACTGCTTTTAGAGAACCCGGAGGTTCATTGCCGCCCTCATATAAGTCTGCCATCGGTCCCTATCCTGAGCAAGATTATTCCAGTCCCTATCATTATCCCACCTCCTTCAAATCCATTTTAATATTACCCTCCCATCTACATCTCGGCCTCCCCAAAAGCATTTTTCCCTCCGGCCTCCCAATTAACACACTACAGTAGAACTTGGTTATAACGACATCCAAGGGACCTTAAACATTATGTTGTTATAAACGAGTGTCGTAGTAACCGAGATTCCCATTATCAGTCTAGTGAGGTGGAAAATGAAAAATAACAAACTTAATTAGAGTTATTTTAGATTTATGTATTGACTTTTAAGCCTACAATGGACAAAAATAAAATACACGTAGGCCTAGAATAATTCTAAATACAGTATTCTGTATTAAAACAGTTTGTTCAGTACTCACCAAACTACTGGGTGTTCAGTTCAAAATGTGTCATGGCTCGCTGTATGCCGTCATGTGGCTAGCCGATGAGCCTAGAGAATTCAATCTTCCTACACTTCCGCAGAGGTGTATAACCTAAGAGGGAGAGAAGTTGCCTAGCAAGTACGGCGTTCATTCTGAAGAGTACGTACCGATACGTACGGTAACGCCGGTAGTGGCAGGAATGTGAACTGTTTGGAAATACGTACTGTCGGGATATGGGGAGAGGGTTAAGACGATTACTTACGTATTTGTTGACATTAACTTCGACGGTCAACATGGACACGGAGCATTTGATTTGTGTTGTGGAATGTTACCGTACGCAACCGATGATAACAAATACCCTGCGTACGACTTGCCGGCGCAAAACACAGTTCGAAAGAGGTTATGGTAGCACACAGACCGTACAGACCGCCATCTGTTGCTACGACGTTCAAGTTATACCGTACACGTTCTCAAGTTCAGATTGAAGAACGCCTTAAATAATAGGCAACTTCTCTAACATATAGTCTGAAACTCGCTTCAAATCGGTGACCCAACAACAGTGACGTCATGACACACTTTGAAATGAACACCCCAGTACTTTACTTAGAAGTGAAGTAATCAGTCATTTTACTCTGTTGTCTTCTTCTTGTCCAATACACACTTTCTAGGGCTAAATTACGTTCTATGTTCATAATTTCAGTTGCAATTTCACTGCTCCCTTCCCTAGCTTCATAGAACATGTTCATAATTCTAATGACTTCTAAAGCGACACTGACTTCTTTTAGTGGTCATACTGCGTTAAAATGCGTGCACTTAGTGAAAACTTCCTGTCAAAACTGATTTAATGCTGCATGAATTCGGGCAGGTTACAATGGGCTGGGGAATCCGCCTGCATTCCTGAGGTCTATAACAGAAGGAGACTGTAAAGAATTTGTCAGGGTCAGATTTCAATAAAATATTTCTTAAAATACTTTAGTTCTTAGAAAATCTTATTCTAAACTGATGTTGAAAATGACGTTATATGCGAGGTAGACGCATATACGTTTGTCGTATTAAGCAAGGTAGGAAAGCACGTGTCTTATGGGGAATTAGTTGGGACCACAGAATATTTGACGTTATAGGCGAGGTGTCACACAAAACGAGGTCGTTATAACCAAGTTCTACTGTATATGCATTTCTTGATCTGCCCATACCTGCTACATGCCTGCCCATCTCAAATGTCTGAATTTAATGTTCCTAATTACGTCATGTGAAGAATACAGTGCGTGCAGTTTTACGTTATGTAACTTTCTCCATTCTCCTAGTAACTTCATCCCTCCTAGCCCCAATTATTTTTCTAAGCACTTTAAGTCTAAGTTTCACAACCATGCAGAACAACCGGTAATATAACTGTTTTGTAAATTGTAACTTTCAAATTTTTTAGTACAGGCTAGATGACAATTTCTGTCTGATGCTTTTCCAATGCACTGCGGGCTAAAGCAAGGAGATGCACTATCACCTTTACTTTTTAACTTTGCTCTAGAGTATGCCATTAGGAAAGTTCAGGATAACAGAGAGGGTTTGAAATTGAACTGTTTACATCAGCTGCTTGTTTATGCGGATGACGTGAATATGTTAGGAGAAAATCCACAAACTATTAGGGAAAACACGGGAATTCTACTTGAAACAAGTAAAGCGAAAGATTTGAAAGTAAATACCGAAAAGATAAAGCATATGATTATGTCTCGTGACAAGAATTTAGTACGAAATGGAAATATAAAAATTGGAAATTTATTTTTTGAAGAGGTGAAGAAGTTCAAATGTCTTGTAGCAACAATAACAAATAATAATAATAATAATAATAATAATAATAATAATAATAATAATAATAATAATAATAATAATGCTTTTTTCTGGCAGAGTTAAGGCCCTGAGGCCTTCTCTTTCATTCAACCAGAGGATAGAAAGGAAATACACGATAATATCACAATCTACTATATACAGTCATGAAGCTTGAATTTTAAGGGTGCTAGAAACAATAGACTGTGACGGTACTATTTTGCATTGCCTATAATGAGGCGATATTAGCGATCCTAGTGGTGAGCAACTATCTAATGTTTGCATATTTACTACGTATTGAGCTTCGCGACTGTATATACTAGATTGTGATAATATGTTAGTAGAACAGAAAGATATACCTAAGACAAGATCTAGACAGAAAAAAAAATGCATAAACCAGAAGATTATGGAACTTAAATACCTACTTAAACTAGATGACAAATTAAATTATATGATTACTTTATAAATTAGTTACAATTGTGAATTTTAATATATACACTGCGCGTTCTAAAATAAGATGTTTCACTTCGGACTTGAAAGCGTTTAAGGTCGGGCAGCCCCTAACATCTTTAGGTAATGAATTCCAAGAACGGATAATGTCTATTGTAAAAGACGAAGAATACGCGGAAGTTCTGTAGAGAGGGACTGACAATAGAGTATTGTGTCGTGATCGGGCATACAGATTATGATGTATGGATAGATTATGAAATTGTGATGCAGGGTATTGAATGTGTGCAAAATCTGATAGATAAGAGAAAGACAGTGCAAACTGCGTGTGTGTCAGCCAGCCGGAGCTAAGACAATTCATAATTCATTGAAAGGCGGTGAGATATGATCAGGCTTCGAGACTTTGGACCCGATACAATAAGTTTATTGTGCATGCACTATAGGTTGTTGACTCGCTGCAGGTGGATAGAGATGTGTTGAGGTAAAAACGGTGCTATTTAGAGTAGAGTACGGTAGTATGGGGAAACACACATATGTACATTCTGAAAGTAAATATGCATAACACAATGATAATGTCAAAAGAATGTGAAAATCATTTATTCTCCTGTCTGTTATAAGCATTTGTGTTTAATTATACACAGTGTTAATGGTGGAAATAACCATGTAGCAATTTTAATTTTTACATTTATCCTATTGGTCATCCTTAGGAAGTGCAGTTACAGTACCGAATTGCAATGTAGGCTTACCTACTACAAGATACATTCTCAGTGTCTCAAACGTAAATCTTTTTCGGTTATCTGCCAAAGTTTGTACTGTAGGAAGCTGCGCTCTACGTCGCATGACGTGATAGGAGAAAAACGAAAAAACCTAACATCATTGCAGCCTCTAAGAGACAGTCGTTTATTCTCGGGTGAATTTATGTCCACTAATTTGCTGTTTATGTTACACAATGTTCCATATCCGTTATTTTTACATAAAATTGATTTCCACTTCTGTTTTACATGTTCAGTAACCGGTGTACTTGATGTCTCATTAATTCTCTGTGTCATTTTCTCGACTAATTTGAGGGCTTCCGGCACTCTTGCTCTGAATTTTCTAACCGTGTAATAGTTTGACACAGTTTGTATGAAAACCAAATTATTCGTCAGAACCTTCAAATCCAGAGCATTTTCCTTTGCGCATTTGTTGGCATTCATTCTACAGTACCCCCACCCACTGTAGCTTTACCACTATACTCAGTACGCCGTTATGCGGATTTCCCAATGAACTGCTCTATTGGATCCGAAGTCTCGAATCCTGGATATGATCATAGAGACGGATATTACATAATATGTAATATATTATAAACCGAACACAGTCATTATGGACTGAAATGATGATGAAAAGATGTATGTTGTATCATGTATATTTAAGTATCAAATACAATACAATAAAAGTCGTTTATAACTGCGGCATGGCAAATGACTGGACTAAAATTTGTTTTAATTTAAGAGGAAGAAAATTTTTTATTCGTCGAAGTGAATGCAGTATAGAAAATACTTTTTTACATGTTTATTTATTTTATTTATTTATTTAACCTGGTAGAGATAAGGCCATCAGGCCTTCTCTCCCCCTCTACCAGGGGATTACAACTACAATATTAAGAATACAATTAAAATTATAATTACAATTAATATTAAATTTACAAATACAATAAAAATCAAAGTACTAAAAGATTAACTGACTAATAAAAGCTAGACAGTTTATTGCAAAAGTTAAGAAGAGAGAATTTTTTTTTAACTAAGTAAAGATTAAACCTACTCTACGCAGTAAGAAAATGCTTAATAAGTTTGCTTTTGAACGCTACTAAATTCCGACAGTCTCTGATGTCACCGGGTAGGGTATTCCACAGGCGCGAGAGCGAGATTGTGTATGATGATGAATACGATGATGTCTTATGTGTTGGTATGGCTAGTATGCGGCTATTTTGCGTGCGTGTGAAGAGATTATGATATGATGACAGGTAACTGAAACGGGAGGCAAGGTAGGTAGGTGTAGAGGTGTGGAGGACTTGGAAAAGGAGAACAAGAGAATGAAAATTTCTACGTTCGTTAAGTTGTAGCCAGTTTAGAGTTTGGAAGGATGGGGTAATGTGGTCAGCGCAACGGACATCGCAGACGAAGCGAACACAAGAATTATGAACACGTTGTAATCATTGCGACTGGTTGACATTGAGGTCAGTCAGTAGAGAATCACAATAATCGAAGTGGGGCATTACTAGTGTTTCCACTAGTATTTTCTTGAGTGATCGCGGGAGGAATTTTCGAATGGTGTTTAAGGAATGTAGTATGGAAAGCACTTTTTTTTATAATATGAGTTACTTGGTTATTCCAGTTTAGATGTGTATCAAAGTAAACTTCAAGGTTTTTAACACAGGAAGCAAAAGGGATTATTGTGTCATTTAACTTGACTGAAAGAGCAGGAGTAATATTTCATAATAGACATTGATGTCCCACTAGGATTGCTTAGTCTAAGGCACGGTTTCTTCAACCTTTGTTAAAATGAACCTAACATAGAGTTAATTAACTGCAAGTTAAAAGTATGAATTGCTTTAAAAATATTGCGTTTCTTCAACTTTACATTTCACTTTTTAACATTTTGTTTGTTAACTCTCTGTTAGGACCAGGAATTCTAGAGTTAACCATAACCTATAACCAAGTATAGGCTCACTTCTGTTTTCTGAACTCTGACAATTGCGATTCTCGCTTGTTTCCGTTGTTTATTCAGAGAGGATAGAAGTCTTTCTATTCTTTCAGGTTTGATTTCTGCTTCTTTCCTCGTCTGTATCACAATAGCGTGGAGCGGCGTATTGGTATTGCTGTTATGAAATTGAAAACACTGGAACAAATAGAAATCGTGGGACTAATTTCTCTTCGTTCGAAAGAAACCTTCTGCTGGAAATTATTTCGCAGTATAAACCAATTATTGAGAATAAACAAACAAATGGATCTAAGTTGAAAACGAAAAGTGAGGCTTGACAAAAAATAGCCTATACTTTTGTATGAACTTCTGGTCTGTCAAATAACAGAAATCATCCCCTCTGTTTATGTATTCATGAATATAATTTTCTAAATAATCCAGATATATAAGTTCAGCATCTAACACACCATCCATATTGGATACTTGTATGCTAACAGAGAGTTAAATGATTTAACTGCATGAAATTGGGCAATTAAATTAACATAGATTTTAACAGCCTGTTACTACTAACCGTAGTTGAAGAAATGCTTCAACTGTTAAGTTTACAATTAAAATGGAATAACACACTGTTATAATTTAACAAAGGTTGAAGAAACCGGGCCTATGTGGCTCAGTTTAAGTGTTTATCGATATGAACACCCAGATAAATGACACATGGGAGGAAATTAAATGCAGAATAAGTATAGGAAATGCCTGTTACTATTCGGTTGACCTTTCCTTTCACAAACTGTAATTTCAAAGTGTGCCGACACGCTTCTGTCCCGAGTCTAGTAGTATGCATTCTAAGAATAAGTACGCCTGTTAATGTGCATCCTATGCCCCCTCCTCTCTCCTCTGTGTCCGAAATACGTCTGGGACAGCAGGACGAGGACGGCCGATTCAGTCTGTCGAGTATCTCCACGATGAGGGCTCCGTTGAGCTTGCTTCTCGTACTGCTGTGCTGTGCGACCCTCGCATGGGCGGACCCTGAGTACGTGGACCTGGGGCGAGCGTTCGACAACAAAACCCTATACTGGATTGACTCCACCGTGTTCAAATTCACTAAGAAGGTAGCACGAACCAACGTCGATGGCACTTGGTACGTACTACATTTTTAGAGTATGTCATTTTAGTTGTTGATTCGCTGTCATTTCTGGGTTTCAAATATAGAGACATCATTTTATTTTTACTAACATTTTTAACATTAACCTGGCTATATCTTTGAATTAAAGATCTAGAAGCGGAAATACCGCTTGCTCCCCCTTCCAAGACTGGAGTTCGATGATACTGGCATAAAATACAAATCACTTTACTAGGTATAGGAGGGAAAAAAGGTAGTTCATTCATTTATGTAAACTAGGAAATATCGCAATTTTGTGTTTGATAATTTTCATTAAGGTTTTGTTTAATCAAAATACAGTACTGTATTAACACTTAGTGTTTTTACTCACGAATTGAGCTATCCATTCGGACGTATTAATTATGCAGTGTATATTGTACTGTTACAGCACATTAGCGTACAATATAGAGAATGAAGTTAAATTGAAAAATAATCATAATATGGATATTTAAACCAGTGGCGTATACTGGTTAAAGGGTTTGGGCTACCGCTGACCCTATTATTACACAAAATATATCTAACAATTACTTTAATTTTAATTACTATGGTAAAACTAATAATACAAAATTATTACAGTATGTTATATTATAAACTTTTTCTTTTGTAATTTCCTTGGGCTACCGCCGGTAGCCCCGGTAGCCCGCAAAATACGCCCCTGATTTAAACACATTTTTGAAAATGGTGGCCGTTCATTTCGATACAGGCTTCAGTTCTTTTGTGTATATTATCTCACTATAGACTAATTCCAATTACCAGTTTCGTCCTTCGTACGAGTAACTCATGTTGAAATAGTTATATATCTACTCTATACAAGAGTACCTTACGTATTGTAAACTCAGTCTTCACTTCTGCCCGATCCGAAAAGATAAATTACTCAGAAATGCTATCTACTGTCCGTTCAAGTGGTTTTGTCGAGGGTCGTAGCAAGGGGGGAAATCACGTGACAGTTAATTACTTAATGAGGCCCTTTTATTTAAGTTATTTTAAATAGTTGTATAATATTATGTAGACGTCCAATTCCTAACAGAAATTAATGTTTTCAGAAAAGAGCTAAGACAGCCCAGCTACTAGACTTTACAGAGGGGCGAACAGAAGCAGGTGGGGGAAATCGGGATGCGACGTAAACAAACGGACGACAGTACCTGTGCGAAAATATGATTCAGTACTGAAAGCTCTTTCGTCACTGGAAAACGTGAACATTTTTCTGGAACGTACTATACTCACTAACTCATTACTGCATACGCGGCCTCTGTTCTGTGTGGAGAACGATTGGAAGTTTATTAGAAGAGGGGGGTGGGAGTGAAGTACATTAAAAACTCAGGTACAATAAAAATTGAAGTAAAAATAAAATGATGTCCCTGTATTTTTCCCACTTTACATTTCGTTGGATAAATAAATACAGTAGAACTTGGTTATAACGACATCCAAGGGACCTTGAAAATTATGTTGTTATAAACGAGTGTCGTAGTAACCGAGATTCATATTATCAGTCTAGTGAGGTGGAAAATGAAAAATAATAAACATAATTAGGCTTATTTTAGATTTATGTATTCACTTTTAAGCATACCATGAACACAATAAAATACACGTACAATTATAAATACAGTATTCTGTATTAAAACAGTTTGTTCATTACTCACCAAACTACTTTACTGAGGAGTGAAGTAATCAGTCATTTTACTACTTCCCCAATATACACTTTCTAAATTAAATTCTATGTTCATTATTTCAGTTGCAATTTCACTGCTCCCTCTCCTAGCTTCATACTCCCTCCTCTTGCTTCATAGAAATGTTCACAATTCTAATGGCTTTTAAAGTAAAGTGTCACTCACTTCTTTGTTAAAATGCGTGCACTTAGTGAAATCTTCCTGTCGAAACTGACCCCATGCAGGTACCATTAATACCGCATGAATTCGGGCGGGTTACAATGGGGTGGGGAATCTGCCTGCATTCCAGAGGTCTATGATAGAAGGGAACAGTAAAGGATTTGCCAGATTTCAGAAAAATACTTTGGTTCTTAGAAAATTGTATTCCAAACTGAAGTTGAAAATGACGTTATATGCGAGGTTGAAAATGACGTTATATGCGAGGTAGACGCATATACGTTTGTCGTATTAAGCAAGGTAGGAAAGCATATGTCTTATGGGGAATTAGTAGGGACCACAGAATATTTGACGTTATAGGCGAGGTGTCGCACAAAACGAGGTCGCTATAACCAAGTTCTACTGTAGCTCAATGACACCTCTGTGGTGTAGGCGTCAGCATTCTGATCTCTTACGCAGAGGGCCCGGGTTCGATTCCCGGTCGGGTTGAATTTCCTGGTTGAGGTTTTTCAGGGTTTTCCCTTAACCGTAAGGCAAGTGCCAGGAAATTCGGGCCACAACATCTTTGAATATCACCGGCCTCATTCATCACCGAAATCATATTCATAACAAATCAGTAATACATAAATACAGTCGTTCACACCTGTGGAGTAACGGTCAGCGCGTCTGGCCGAGAAACCAGGTGGCCCGGGTTCGATTCCCGGTCGGGGCAAGTTACCTCGTTGAGGTTTTTTTCCGGGGTTTTCCTTCAACCCAATA
The DNA here is from genome assembly GCF_040183065.1 of Periplaneta americana. Taxonomy (NCBI): domain Eukaryota; kingdom Metazoa; phylum Arthropoda; class Insecta; order Blattodea; family Blattidae; genus Periplaneta; species Periplaneta americana. The sequence continues at coordinate 136,819,069 of NC_091123.1, read as the reverse complement.
TGAGCAAATGCTGGGTAACTTTCGGTGCTGGACCCCGGACTCATCACCTTCATCTGATTCAGACGCTAAATAACCAAAGATGTTGATAAAACGTCGTAAAATAACCTACTAAAAATAAATGCAGTCGCCATCTAGTTCGCAATAATAGAACCAGTCTCAACAATAGTACACAGGCCTTCGGATTTCACCCAAAAGATTAATTTGCGATATGACCAAAGATGTTAAAGCAGTATAAATAACAGCGAGAAAAAAAATAGCTCACTGTAGATTTGACATACAGTGGAGTTAACGTAAAATTATTTCCTAAGAAGATAATATGACTGTCTTTTTAATGTGACAAAATGTTGTCAGGTAAAACTAAAATAGGTAAAATCATAATGCTATGTACTGAAACAATAATATTAATTAATTATTTTTTTTACTTCAGGATTATAAAACAGTCTTATCCTTTAAGGAAATCGTGCATAATATGACACATTATTGTACCAATGCCTTAAAATATTACCATGTCATCTAAAACGTCATGATTTCTATGACAGCATACTTGTGTCATAAATTAATATGAAACGATTTTCCGTATGATAATATTTGGGATTGCTGAAGAAAATGATACAGTCGTATTACACCTCACTGATGAAACAAAGATGGCTATGATGACGTAATATCAGAGTCTAGTATATACAGTCACGAAGCTCAATATACTTAATAAATATGCATCCATAGATAGTTGCTTACCACCAGGATCGCTAGTATCGCTTCCTCACAGGCCTTTTCCCTAGCAGACGATAAAATGTATTGTACTTTCGATATCGTGTTCTTCTGAAAAAATTAATACCTTCCTCCACAATTTAAATATGAAATACATAACGTTTATATATTATTTTCATAAAGTATATATTATATTTTATAAACTCACCTTCCTGGATATTTCGGAAGAAGGATACCTCTGACCTCTTTTTCTTACAATTTATAGTACTACAAACGTCTCCTTGTCCCATATTATTATTATTCAAATTATTGTATTTTAGCCATTTACAGTTATTACCGATAACGAACATTTCCTTAAGTTTAGAATGGAAGTTATTTTGAGGTTTAATAAAAAAGAATTTATATTGTGCACATCTACCTTCTTTAATTGTAGATAAAAAATTTACCATACCACTCCTGTGAAATTAGTGTACATACGATTGTGTTACTTCGTCTCTTAGATAGTAGATCAATATAATATTTCCGTGCTCAATTGTAGTATTAAAATACAGACAAAGTGAATGTGCGGGATATCATACATGACATTATGTTTAATTATAATGTATAATTGCGAATATTGAAGTACTGGTACAGTAAACATAATCTATAATTTCAACATATCTAAATATCCGTGCGGTGCAACTGAAGATTATTGAATCGTGCAACGAATGTACAAGAATTTCGCAATATGTAATCGAAATAAAGGCAGGTATAACACATACGAACAACGTAATTTTCACACCAAAAATGATATTACACCTTAACTCACAAGTGAATTATGTCTGAAGTGTCTCATAATCTTTGTTTTCAATTTTATTAATGCAATTACACTACATTTTAGAAAAATATATGTTACGCTTCATGCATTCCAACTAACTTGAAATGCCGCCCTTCGTGATCGGGTTAAGCGAGTCATATGGTCTGCCCTATGGCCTGTATTAGATCACGATGGCAGTGGCATAGTCTATTGTTCATAGTACTCACAGCGCTCCAAGGGGCTAGAAACTATCGCGAGAAATGCAAAAAATCATCCCAAGCTTCGTAACTGTATATACTAAACTGTGGTAATATAATAATTATATATGCAAGGCATGCCAAAAACCTAAACAAACCTAACCTAACGTGTCACTGATTCTCGGCCTTACGAAAATTCTCAATCTACCAAAAAACGTGAAGTTTCATATCACATTCTCATAGAATATTTAAGACATCATTGTTGTCATAGCAACCCTTTCTTCATAGACCATGATATGAAACTACCCATCACTATAAAACTGATATATTATAAGGGGCCTGGTATCAAAGACGGACATACGCCATTTTTACCGACATTTATTTAAAAGAACGTCCTTATACTATTTTTCGCGCTCTTTCCAAATCGTGGTCCGTTTATTTCAGAAACTTATATTTATGTTTTTGTAAATGTTAAAATATGTTTTACTTTCATAATCGGACACTTTCTTGCACAGATTGTTTCAAATGCGGACATAACCATTTCAGTCAATCAGATTGCTGGAAATGGCTTAAAACTGTCATGGCGACCAGCAGTGGCGTAGCATGAAATTTTGAGCAGGGGAAGCTAACTCAAATTGTCTTCCATGTACATATGAGATAACGTATTGGAAAAATAGTCTTAAAATAAATAGTAGTCAATGTCAAGTCAGCAGCTATCTTTTCTATATTTCGAATTTCTATTACTCGATTTTGTCAATATCTCGATGAATATTTCTCTTCTCAGTTGGATATTCTTTAACTCGATCTTAAGGTGGAAATAAAAGTACGTAACATGTGTAAGTAAGATTGAAAGAATGTGATGAAATACTTTTAATTCAAAAAGCTCCTCGGAAGGTGTCCTCCAAGAATCACCCCATTAGTACTTATCCTACCCCTGTCAATCACTACAGACAGGTACTTGTACCGTAACGGTATAGCCACGAAGCTTCAGTTGTGAGGGTGCTAGGAACAATAGACTGTGCCGGTACTATTTCGCATTGTCTCTAATGAGGCAATAGTAGCAATCCTAGTGGTTAGCAACTATCTAGGGATGCATATTCCCTACGTATTGAGCTTCGTGACTGTATATACTAGTCTGCTGTAATAGGCACTGTTGTAACACGCATTGTCCAGTTGTTCAGAATATGAACTGTATGTTATTACCAGGCTTCGAGACTTCGGACCCGATAGAGCAGTTCAGTGGGAAATCCGCATAACGGCGTACTGAGTATAGTGGTAAAGCGTACAGTGGGTGGGGGTACTGTACAATGAATGACAAATTCGCAAAGGAAAACGCTCTGGATTTGAAGGTTCTGACGAATAATTTGATTTTCATACAAACCTATTTTCAAACTGTGTCTGAAACTATTACACGGTTAGAAAAGTCAGAGCAAGAGATGCCGGAAGCCCTCAAATTAATTTAGAAAATGATGCAGAGAATTAATGAGACACCAAGTACACCGGTTACTGAACGTGTAAAACAGAAGTGGAAATCAATTTTATGTAAAAATAACGGATATGGAACATTGTGTAACATAAACAGCAAATTAGTGGACATAGAGTCACTCGAGAATAAAGGACTGTCTCTTAGTGACTGCAATGATGTTAGTTTTTTTTCGTTTTGCTCCTATCACGTCATGCGGCGTAGAGCGCAGCTTTCTACAGTACGAGATTTACGTTTGAGACACTGAGAATGTATCTTGTAGTAGGTACATTGCAATTCGGTACTGTTACTGCACTTCCTAAATACGACCAATAGGATAAATGAAAAAATTAAAATTGCTATATGTTTATTTCCACCATTAACACTGTGTATAATTAAACACAAATGCTTATAAAAGACAGGAGAATAAATGCTTTTTATATTCTTTTGACATTTTATCATTGTGTAATGTATATTTACTTTCAGAATGTACATATGTGTGTTTCCCCATACTACCGTACTCTACTCTAAATAGCAACGTTGTTACCTCAACACATCTCTATCTACCTGCAGCGAGTCAACAACCTATAGTGCATGCACAGTAAACTTATTGTATCGGGTCCAAAGTCTCGAAGCCTGTTTATTACTTAACCATGTGTATGTGAATAATGCCAATCTTGTATTAACTTTCTGTAGTTACGGATTGTATTATTCACATCTCTGTTTCGTGTCTATGTCAAAGCACAACTGAATAACATTTTTTTAATACATTGCAAAACCCTATCTGATGGATAATAATCAACTTTTTCGAGTGGGTTATGTATTAGTATATGCGGCAGCATACTCCTCTTATGTAAAGGAATAGACTCGTTCACATTATTATGTTCATCGAACATGACGTAAGCATTTCTATGACGATCGTTACACCAAATCCTTTCATTTTTTTTCTTTTAATGTAGTAGGTTAAAAAGATTGTCATGAAGGATAAATAATGTAATTTTACATAACATTAATTTAATTTCATTTAATATAATTAAACGGAACATCAAGCATTTTTGTGTACCGTACGAAGACAGGATATTCCTCTGACATGCCGGATGCTACGTGTATTTATATGAAGCCATTGCATCCCGCGCTAGTTTAGTATCAGAGTGAGTAACAGTCGAATAGCATGTGAGTGACGGCGGAGGCTAATTATACGAGAATGTTTATTGATGACCAGATGAATTGCAACTCCCGACACGGGCCAGAAGCGTAAGACTTGAATGAACAACTGTAGTTTTTATTGCTACTAACATGATTAAAAGATACATTCCGCTTCTTATGGATATTACAACACAATACTGGGACTCTTTCTTAAATTATAACGGAAGCGAAAACAAGGTACAGTAGAACCCCGATTAACCGTTACCCTATTAACCGATTGTTGGATGATCCTTCTGTCATTCTCTCCTTTTTTTTTTTTTTGTTGCAAAAAAAATATTGAGTACTGCACAATACATTAGTACGTATTTTTATACTTACTTACAAATGGCTTTTAAGGAACCCGAAGGTTCATTGCCGCCCTCACATAAGCCCGCCAGCGGTCCCTATCCTGTGCAAGATTAATCCAGTCTCTATCATCATACCCCACCTCCCTCAAATCCATTTTAATATTATCGTCCCATCTACGTCTCGGCCTCCCTAAAGGTCTTTTTCCCTCCGGTCTCCCAACTATTTACGTATTTTTATAGCGAATGATATTAAAAGCCTTTGCCCTTACACATTATGATCTACTGTTCGAGCGACCTCTTTAATTTCTCTGCAAAACGTCTTTCAGAAGTGCCAAAAGAATACATGTTGTGGTCGACCTGGTTGGCGAGTTGGTATAACGCTGGCCTTTTATGCCCAAGGTTGCGGGTTCGATCCCGGGCCAGGTCGACGGCATTTAAGTGTGCTTAAATGCGACAGGCTCATGTCAGTAGATGTACTGATATGTAAAAGAACTCCTGCGGGACAAAATTCCGGCACATCCGGCGACGCTGATATAACCTCTGCAGTTGCGAGCGTCGTTAAATAAAACATAACATTAACAGTACATGTTGTGCTAAGTATCGAAGAGAAGTGCATATAATTGAATGGTTTTGGAAAAGAGGAACTGTGGTTCATCTCACTTCGGAATACGAGATTGGAGTTACAACTGTGCGAGATTTAATAAAAAAAGGTAAGGATAAAGTGCATAAATTACTTAAATCTATAACATGAGACCTATACTTTTCCTATCTTTCCACAGAAATCCATCATAGAAAGTTTCCTTGACCCTTAAAAACCCGTCATTAATTCATTCATTCATAATGTTCTGTTCTACAAACCCAGCATTCTCCAGTCTTTCCTATTTTCTGCCTTCCTCTTAGTCTCCGCATATGATCCATACTTAATGCCTTTTATTATTTGATATCTTCTCCTGCCACGAAATCTTCTCCCGTTCACCATTCCTTCCAGTCAGTCCTTCAGTAGGCAGTTTCTTCTCAGTCGGTGACCCAACCAATTTCTTTTTCTCTTCCTGATCAGTTTCAGCATTATTCTTTCTTCACCCACTCTTTCCAACAGAGCTATTATACTTAAAACTTCTGATCCACTACCTAATGTGTTAAAACACAGAACCACAGAGAAATATATGAAAGTGAATAAAATTATGCAACACTTAATTTATGAAAATCTTCTGTAGTATGGATTATCCGATTTTTTCGATTAACCGTTCAGCCCACCCCCTTCCTTACCACGGATAATAGAGGTTCTACTGTACCTTCAAATAAAGGCTGGTTCACAATAAACCGGGAACGGAAGCGAGAACGAAAACGGAAATAATTTAAAATAAATGTATTTAAATGGGAGCATTCACAATTAACTTTTGTGAATGCTCACATTCAAAAACTCATATTTTAACATTTCCGTTCTCGTTGTAGTTTCCGTTCCCGGTTTATTGTGAACCAACCTTAAGTGCCTTTCCGCACTGGAAATACATTGCGGCCTAGAAACAAACATTCTTGTCGGTAACGGCAGTTGTCCACATGTGCGTTGTGAGTAAACAATATTTACGTGACTATTGGAAAATGGACCCAATGTGTTATATAGAAACTTAAAATTAATTCGTATGTTGCGCGGTATAGGCTATAGCAGGGCTGGGCACATTACGTGATTCTGAGAAATGAGCGCTGTGTGCTTTAAAGAGCGGTTCTTTCGTACGCTGTGACGTATGCATACTGTACGTCATTCAGTGTCGGTGCAATGGTGACTCTGCAATATGATGGCGAACTTTGAAGACGGAGCTTCCGCTCATACATTAAAGCGACTGATGAACATGATAATGATGATGATAAGTACTGTATCGCAGACTATTCCGAAATGACATTAGTAATGCAGTATTTTTGTTTCAATATAACCTAACTGATTAAGAAGTTCAATATCCAACGGCATTATTCTTTACAACATGCTACTGAATATGACAAATATGTTGGTAATGAACGTCATAAATTAATGCAACTTAAAGAAAATGTTTCTCAGGTACATTATATCAGAGTATCTATTTGATATTTACATTGCATTATAAGTTATTATACATTCAGTAATATATAATTTTAAATTATACAAGTATTATGTTATATCACAGTATAGTATATTACAGTTTATGACATATATTATATCATATCATATCATATCATATATCATATCATATCATATCATATCATATATCATATCATATCATATCATATCATATCATATCATATCATATCATATCATATCATATATCATATCGTATCATATCATATCATATCATATTATATTATATATTATCGGTATATTATATTATGTATTGACATGATGATAATAGTGCAATTAGTGAATCGCTATGAGAATTAGCTACAAAATTTGCCTCGAAATTGCAAAGGAATTGAAAACATTCAACGAAGGTGAATTCATCAAGCGATGTTTAATTATATTGGCAGATGAACTCTGTCCACAGCAAGTAGGGGAAGTGGAAGCCATATGCCTGTCTCGTAGAACCGTGGTGAGGAGGTTGCAGTATGTGCGTATGGGTTATGTAAATAAGCCTAATGATTTGTGTGTGTGCATAGAGCGAAGTTTATTTCATTAAATTAATAAGAGAGTTATAAATTCTGTAATGTACAATGGATTGATGTAATATCCTTATAAACTATTATGTACTGACAGACTGAATGACTAGAACAACCGTGGCTCTTGTTATATTAATGCAGAGAAGGTAGCTGTAATGTGAGTCCGCCACTGCGTGAGCATTCTGCTCCGGCTTGCCTTGCGGAGCGAGAGCAGCTCTGGCCGACTAAATGGAGCCGCTCTCATGCCCGGCCCTGGGCTATAGAGTGGTCCGATTGGGATGACATACAATAAAAACGTTGTAGCATGGCAATTGTTGACATTAAATTTTCAGCAATCAGTAAATAATCCTAGAAGAATGAGATGTATCGACTTGTAATTCGGACTCTGAGATCTCCGTACTCAGAACCGGGCAACTCAACGCTCCTTGGAGCAGCGAAAAACGGCCCTTGCTCACGAAATACTGCTGCCAGCTCTGTAGTGTAAAAAGCTATGCAGAAGCTGATTACAAATTGCAGATATATGTCGCAAATTGACATAATAGGAAACATATTCACTCTCTCAACAATTAATGGGCTCTAAATGGGATTGCAATACTTACTTACTACTTACTTACTGGCTTTTAAGGAACCCGGAGGTTCATTGCCGCCCTCACATAAGCCCGCCATCGGTCCCTATCCCTAGCAATATTAATCCAGTCTCCACCATCATATCCCATCTCCCTCAAATCCATTTTAATATTACTTTCCCATCTACGTCTCGGCCTCCCCAAAGGTCTTTTTGCCTCCGGCCTCCCAACTAACACTCTATATGCATTTCTGGATAGCCAATACATGCTACATGCCCTGCCCATCTCAAACGTCTGGATTTAATGTCCCTAATTATGTCAGGTGAAGAATACAATGCGTGCAGTTCTGCGTTGTGTAACTTTCTTCACTCTCCTGTAACTTCATCCCTCTTAGCCCCAAATATTTTCCTAAGCACCTTATTCTCAAGCGCCCTTAATCTCTGTTTCTCTCTCAAAGTGAGAGTCCAAGTTTCACAACCATACAGAACAACCGGTAATATAACTGTTTTATAAATTCTAACTTTCAGATTTTTTGACAGCAGACTAGATGATAAAAGCTTCTCAACCGAATAATAACAGGCATTTCCCATATTTATTCTTCGTTTAATTTCCTCCCGAGTGTCATTTATATTTGTTACTGTTGCTCCAAGATATTTGAATTTTTCCACCTTTCGAAGGATAAATCTCCAATTTTTATAGTTCCATCTCGTACAATATTCTGGTCACGAGACATAATCTTATACTTAGTCTTTTCGGGATTTACTTCCAACCTTATCGCTTTACTTGCTTCAAGTAGAATTTCTGCGTTTTCCCTAACCGTTTGTGGGTTTTCTCCTAACATGTTCACGTCATCCGCATAGACAAGAAGCTGATGTAACCCTCTATGTTATCCTGAACTTTCCTAATGGCATATTCTAGAGCAAAGTTAAAAAGTAAAGGTTATAGTGCATCTGCCTGCTTTAGCCCGCAGTGAATTGGAAAAGCATCAGGAATTGCAATACACAATGTGAAATAATTTAAACATTCTTGTTTGAGGAAATAAACTTACACGATCGGCACATACAGCGTTTAATAAGTGTAGGCCTACTTATGTACAAGAATGTGATATTTTTGGTAATCAGCGAATTTTAGCGAACTTGATATAAATTCACAAAATTACTACATAATCATATTTTCATACAGAATTCACACGAAAAATGACTCTTTTTCCGAATAAAAAGGAAACATTTTCTTCGTTATAGAATATAAATGAACATTTCTACATATTTCATCGCTTAGAATTACACACTTGCATCTGGCAACATGGTATGCATAGTTTCAGGCACTACTTCCAGGGAGCAGCGCAAACAGACAACGGTCATTTCTCTTTCCCGCAACAATTGCCTTCATGTGATCACGGAGGCAGTGCCGTCATTCCCTAAGAGTCGAATGAAATTGAATTATGAATTTAATTAGTGATGAAAACATTTTTTGTTGGTTTCAAAGCCATTGTTTCAACAATAATAATAATAATAATAATAATAATAATAATAATAATAATAATAATAATAATAATAATAATAATAATTTAAAAAAGCTTACTATGTTATTTCTTCAGTTTCTTTAGGGTGCGAAATATGCACAAAATTGTTTCTTTTTAAGAAATATTAACCGAAATCAAAGCATTTTAATAAGCGAAATCAGGGTGAAATAGTCACCATCAAATCACATCCCTGCTTATGTAGTATGCATATTTTCCTTAACTTCATCCCTCTTAGCTCCAAATATTTTCCTAAACACTTTATTCTCGAACACCCTTAATCTCTGTTCCTCTCTCAAAGTGAGAGTCCAAGTTTCACAATCATACAGAACAACCTGTAATATAAATGTTTTGTAAATTATAACGTTCATTGTTTTTGAGCGCACACTAGATGACAACAGCTTGTCAGCCGAATAATAACAGGCATTTCCCATATTTAGTCTGCGTTTCATTTCCTCTCGACTGTCATTTCTATTTGTTATTGTTGCTCCAAGGTATTTGAAATTTTCCACTTCTTCAAAGAATAAATTTCCGATTTCTTTATTTCCATTTCAGTCTATAACACTCAATGCTCCAGTTGCTCGGTTCTGCCATACATCACACTCCTGGTTAAAACGACGGTGAACTGATGTTACACTTTCAAATTTTGCAAATCGCAACACGCATTTATCTCGTCGTCTTGCAGTAAACGGCATTTTATTTATTCAGTCATTCCTAAGTGACAATCTAATTTCTTTTGTTCTTAAAAACATAGATACAAAACTCCCGTGTTTTGACATCCTGTTGAAAGTAAGATAACTTTGGCGTCACTCCTGATATCATTTTTATAGCGATTATTTTATGTCATTCCAAACGAATCAGACAATATTTCTGATTAAATTCACAATAGTAAATACACGTATATTAAATTAGGCTCATTTCGTCCATCTTCTGATATATTAAAACAGTAATTTATTTTCTTTCCTTGTTTTTCTCAATAGGTACGCAGCAAATGAATTCATGGCTGCTGAACACGGTGGCACACATCTTGATGCCCCTCATCACTTCAGCAAGAATGGATGGAAAGTTGGTGATATTCCTCTCGACCGACTAATTGTACCGGGTAAGGCCCCTTTACTTACATGTCTGTCTTCGTGTTTCATAGTTGGGGTTAGTAGAACTCGTAGATCCTAGTAGAACGGCTGAGATCAACGTCTCTCTCTTTCCATCGCTCGTGCATGCATCGCAACTGATACTATCTATTCCTTTAATGCCGTCACATTTTGAAGTTTGTTTACAGTCAGTGCTTTATCCCCTTTCACTGCTATGCCAGTAAACTGTATACAACAGACACAGAAATAGTCATTTATACGAGCAGTCTCTGAAATGTTGGCATACATCTCAAACAAGCTCTAATTCCGTAGCTGTTACTCTAGCATGAACAGCACTGAAAACCGAAATACGAAATACAGACGAGTCAACCCGCATGTCCACGGTAGGGGTGGAGGTAAAAAGCAATTTTCGTTGTCAGTAGGCCTAAGACTACGAGATGGCATTAATGGAATCCAGTGTACAGTCGAGCACATTACCTGTGATGGACATCACCTCACAATGTTGCTTTTCAAGCCAACGCCAATAGCAAAAGAACAAAAACATATACAGAGTGGTCCACTTAACTCTTTCACCTCCGATAGAGTGTGAAATATTTTAGGTATACCGTACACGAACCGACAATTACAAGTTAAATTACCTCGAAGGGGATATCTGATACATGTATTTTTTTTTTTTTTTTTTTTTTTTTTGTATATGAAATAATTTTGAAGATATTAGAGTCAACTTTCTTTTTTTTTTTAAATAGGAACCAACTAGGCTACGTTTTGTATTGCAAATGTTGCGTTAGCTCTGTCTACTAACAACTGCCTACTTTACTACCTGTTTGAATGTCACCGGTAAGAGTAAACATAAACATTGTCTTACACACCCTTTCTTACAATGTTGATTTAATTGAAGATCAAACACACCCATAGTACTGTACAATACCCAATACAACCCTTATTTCTTCAGTTCTGCACTGGACAATTGAACGATAAGACATCGGCGAGAAATCTGATTGCACACTGGACATTTTGTGTTTTGTTTTTTGAGAATAATATATTGTTTATATTTTATTGTAAACTACTTTTATGTCTCACTTCACCACGTGTAACATTTCGACAGTATTAAAATGTACAGTACATTGTGATTGTGATTTAATTGACGAACAAATCTAACCGGAATTGCCCTTCTCCTGTTCGATCCTTGGACAGATATTGCTTATGTTTAAAGATAGCAATTTACCCACAGAGACTAAAAGGTTAGGTATGCATAGAGCGTTCGTTGTACGCACGAGAAACATGTCCCCATTCAATTGCTGCGATACAAAACACATTTCAATTGTAACCTGGCCACACCTCAATCTTCACGTCATTCATGACGTAACGACAGTCAAAGCACACCTAACCTAATATTCTCATGTTGTGGTATAAATTCCTATCTTTACTATGTTTACTATTACCGGTGACATTCAAACGATCTGTAAAGTAACCAGTTATTAGAGTTAACGCATCATTTGCAATACATAACATAGTTGGTTTCGTCGACCTGGTTGGCGAGTTGGTATAGCGCTGGCTTTTTATGCCCAAGGTTGCGGGTTCGATCCCGGGCCAGGTCGATGGCATTTAAGTGTGCTTAAATGCGACGGGCCCATGTCACTACATTTACTGGCATGTAAAAGAACTCCTGCGGGACAAAATTCCGGCACATCCGGCGACGCTGATATAACCTCTGCAGTTGCGAGCGTCGTTAAATAAAACATAACATTTAACATTTAGTTGGTTTCCATTAAAAAAAAGGAAGTTGACTCTAATATCTTGAAAATTATATATTACAAATTAACTTGTAATTGTCGGTTTGTGCATATCTGAAATATTTCACACGTTATCGGAGGTGAAAGAGTTAAGTGGGCCACCCTGTATATGAGTGTATAGTATATACCGGATGTTTCAAACCACCTGTATCAGCCTTTTTTCTCGAAAGAGAATTAAACACATGTTCTACCAGGTGCGTCTATCAACTAGAGAAGATACGAAACAAAGAATTAGAGAAGTCTGAGGGTCTCTCAGCTACGTTGAAGTGCAGTCACGGATATTAGGTGGTGATCAGAACATTGTTTAGCACAGAGTGGCGTACATTTTGAACACTTACTATGAAGAGTGTACTTACATAAACAATAGACAGCATTTCTCAGAAGATACCATTTTTGTTGCTTTGTGAGTAAACAATAAAAGATAGAAAAAAAGTTTCAGTAAAAGTAGTTTCCAGTCGTACCTTCAACGATCCATGTTCTCATTTGAAATTTCGAAGTTGATCACAGATACCCCTACTTCCGGTTTGTTACGGGAAATGGTACTACCACTAATCGATTCCTTACATAGGTTTTGGCTATCAAATGTTTTATGAACAACCAATATTACATAGTTCTGAGAAAAAAGGCTGATACGGGCGGTCTGAAATACCCGGTATATTAATTTCATAAACAGTGAGAAGAACAATAATTTTGTCTGTAAAGAGAGGAACATATAATATGTTTGCGTAATAAACTGTTATTGACTGTAAAGCGAAGTAATCCTAAGCGACATTACGAAAATTTTCTTCAGAATCGTAAGAAATTAAATGCGACAGGCTCGTGTCAGTAGATTTACTGGCATGTAAAAGAACTCCTGCGGGACAAAATTCCGGCACACCGGCGACGATGATATGACCTCGGCAGTTGCGAACATCGTTAAATAAAAGGTAATTTAACATTTAAATCATAAGGAAATTGAAGGTAAATTTATGAAGGATCCTATTGTGGGAGATTTAATTATTTTCTGACATCAGATTGTAACATCGTTTTTTCCGCTCTAACTTGTACAATAGCATATAATTCATGGGATCTTTCTCATACCCGAAAACGGTAAATCCACCCCATTTCATCAAACTCTTTGGACCCAATTTGAAGATAAAATTTACAAATATAGGCCTACAAGATTGTTCGTAATATGGAATCCTCTAATTGAGTTTACTCAAAGTCGAGACCCAGCTAAATAGCTTTGGAGATGTACAAGAATTACATAACCGTTTAATAGTATTTTATATGTATTTTGTTTTGGTATGGAGAACTCCTCCCCAAAGTTTGCACAAGTGTTTCTGAGTCATACTGTGTATTTGACGCAAACGTTCATTTCCACCATAATCTCTAAATTTCCTTTTGTGCAATATCTCAGTAATGTACAGTAGTGGCAAAAAAAAAACCAGACAGAGCCTTGTTCACTCAGAGCACCGATAAACTGGTAACTAAGACTTTCGTGGTTCGAATCCTGCCTGGGAAGGAAACTTTTTTTGTTCCTAATTCAAATGTATTGCCAATGCTTTCCGATTGCAGCGATTTTACTACTTAATTAACTTATTATTCCCAGAACATGAATTTTACCAGCAATCGGAAAGTATTGGGAATAAATTCGAATAAGGAACAAAAAAAAAGTTTCCTTCTTAGGCAGGATTCGAACCACGAAAGTCTTAGTTACCAGTCTATCGTGCTCTGAATGAACATGGCTCTGAAATCAGCTACAAGGGTCGGTCCGGTTTTTTTGCCACTACTGTACTTTCACTAGTATAACAAAATAGAATAGTAATTGATTCCAACACATTGAGTGTTAACGTATATTGCGGAACAGAAATTATGAATTTCGATCGGTCAGTCAATCAATCAACTGATTTAAGGTTTCTAGTGCAGTCAATTATTGTTTCTAAGTCAATGTTAAACTGCACTATCACCTTTACTTTTCAAATTTGCTCTAGAATACTATGTCATTAGTAAAGTCCAGAAAACAGAGAGTGTTTGTAATTGAATGAGTTACATCAACTGTCTATGTGGACGACGTGAATATGTTAGGAGAAAATTCACAAACCATCAGGGAAAACACCGGAATTTTACTTCAAGCAAGTAACGAGATAGGTTTGGAAGTAAATCCCGAAAAAAAGTATATGATTATACCTCATGACCAGAACATAGTACGAAATAGAAATATAGAAAATTCAACTACCTGGAGCAACAGTAACAAATATAAATGACACACGAGAGGAAATTAAACGCATTATATGGGAAATGCCTGTTATTATTCGGTTGAGAAGTCTTTATCATGTAGTCTGCTTTCTAAAAACTGAAAGTTAGAATTTATAAAACAGCTATATTACCGGTTGTTCTATATAGTTGTGAAATTTGAACTGTCACTTTAAGAGAGGAACAGAGGTTAAAGGTGTTCGAGAATAAGGTGCTTAGGAAAATATTTGGTGCTAAGAAGGCTGAAGTAACAGGAGAATGGATAAAGTTACACAACGCACAACTATTCCTCACCTAACATAATTATAAACATTAAATTCAGACGTTTGAAATGGGCAGGGCATGTAGCACGTATGGATGAATGCAGAAATGAACATAGATGTTAGTTGGGGGACCTTTAGGAGGCCGAGACGTAGATGATATATAAAATAATATTAAAATGAATTTGAGAGTGTTAGAATATGATGACATGGGCTGGATTAATCTTGCCCAGTATAGAAACCGATGGCGGGCTTATGTGAGGGTAGCAATGAACCTCCGAGTTCTCTAAAAGCCATTTGTAAGTAATTCAGTATGTATTCATGTTAAACTAAATTTGAACGCCGAATATTAATGCTGCTAGAATTAAGCAGGCAAGAAAAGTAATATAAATATTCGAGTAATATTTAAAAAAAAATGTAAGTTACTTATTGTTAAGCTAAATCCGGCGCAGTTGAACATTTCATGGCTACCAGAAACTATAAACCAAATATCTATACTAATAATAAATCTGTAGCCGAAATTTGTCTGGTAATTTTCGATTTTCCAAAAATAATTGGCCCTAACATATATAATTAACCACCCTGAAACCGAAAATCGCTTTTTTGAAATTTTTGTTTGTATGTCTGTCTGTCTGTCTGTCTGTCTGTCTGTCTGTCTGTCTGTCTGTATGTTGGTACCTTTTCACGCGATAATGGCTGAACGGATTTCGATGAAAATTGGAATATAAATTAAGTTCGTTGTAACTTAGATTATAGGCTATATGGCATTCAAAATACATTATTTAAAGGGGGGGGGTTATAAGGGGGCCTGAATTAAATAAATCGAAATATCTCGCTTATTATTGATTTTTATGAAAAATGTTGCATAGCAAAAATTTCTTTAAAAATCATTTCCGATAAGTTTTATTCTTTACAAAATTTTGATAGGACTGATATTTAATGAGATAAATGAGTTTTAAAATTAAAATAACTGCCATCCAAGGCCGTGTAATGAAATAAACAAATGACTTCGTCTATAAGGGGCCTTGGTCAACAACAATCGAAAGCTATGAATTATAGCCTACAGAAAATGTTTCTGTGTTTGTATGAAGCAATATCGGAAGCTAAATTAACCGATTTGTATAATTAATTATTATTTCACCATTGGAAAGTGTAGTTTCTCTGTATGGACATAATGCTACAATGTTATTACAGTAACTTCTGAGTGAATTGAGGACAGGTAAGATTAAAATAGCTTCTTATGCACAGAAAACTTGATAGGCTATTCTGTGTATTCGTTTCCTGTATTTCTTAAAATAATGTTTATCTCAGAGAATTAACGAACAACGAGAGTGTATTGATTTAGTATGCAGTAATAATATGTTAGCTTAGCATTTCATTATTTTATAATCCAAATTTTAAGTATGCTCAATTGAATCGAGTTAAAATACATAAAATACATATGCATTAAATGCAATGCAAAAAATTTGGGTAATGAGCCAAGCAGATTATGTTGCCCTGTTGTAAAATAAAATTTGTTCCTCCTGAGATTCAAGAGCCCCCATAACAAATTGAAAACTTACTTATCGGGGTACATCCGTTATCAACACACTCTTTATATAATATAATATAATATAATATAATATAATATAATATAATATAATATAATATAATATAATATAATATAATATAGTTTAAGTTATTTGAAGGGTTCAGAACCACAGTGGGCCAAGCGCCATTTACTAAATACGTAGAAAACAAGAGTTAAAATTAAGTTATTACCATAATTCAATGGAAACATATAGCAAGTAAAATAAAGTATACACATTAAATGTAAATGATGTCAATGTTCATTGAACTATGGATGCATGTAATAAAAATTAAGAAACATGTTAAAGGAATTGTCATTGCACCAAATGAGTGCTCTCTGGACCAAAATGATTCCATTTTAATTATTTAAATATAATTTAAATTAAGTAACATATTAAACGATTTATCCTTCTATCAAACACGAATATTCCCTGGATCAAATGTCCTATTTTAATTATGTAATTACTTTATATTTATTTCTAACGGATGCAGCGGGGCGCACGGGTACGGCTAGTAATATAATATAATATAATATAATACAATATAATATATAGGCCTAATATTATGTAATATAATTTAAGTTATTTGAAGAGTTCAGCACCATAGTGGGCCAAGCGCCATTTACTGAATTC